>NW_027106114.1:4483-20977 GCF_000696795.3 Halyomorpha halys | reverse complement strand
AATTTCTAATATATATATAATAATAATAATAAACAAACAAAAAGGCATTATAATAAATAAATAAAAAGTACTAAATTTGATAATACAACTAGCATTGACCCTCAACCTCCAGATTTACCCTATCTACTCAAGTATAATATAACTACAATAGTTTATTGAGGGTTCGTTCAGTCTCTAACAAATTCTTCTGACCCATACGATCGATTAAATTTAAAATAAATATCTACTTTTGTCAAACTCGAAAATATTGCACTATTTTCCATAAGGGCAGATATCGCCAAATTGTATGAAGTAGAGTGGATTCCTGTCCCAAGAACAGTTTTGATTATTCTCTCTTCCTCTCCATCACCTTCTCTCCCTCCCTAACCAGCTCTCAACCTCTCCATCTCTCTTACTATCAAAATAAAATTCATGCCTCCCAATTTTAATTCATTCTTGAAGCTTTATTTATAAATTTTCTATTGATGTGACCTAAAGGGTTAAACTGGTAATAGTGCTCACAATGCCAATTAGAAAAATCTACATACATCTTATATAATATAAAATTTAAAATATGATTGTTATTTTTTAACTCATTTTTCTTTTAAGATAAATAGCTAATATAAAGAAATATCGTTGAAGATAAGTAGTATCGAACAATCTCCAACTTTTTATTGGTTCTAATAAATAACATAATCACTATGAAATAAATTAGGAAATTTATTATTTCACTTTAGTTATAAACTTACTATCCTCTTATGTATTAAATTTAATTAATATACAGCACATCATTTTGAAACATAATCCTAACAAGCGAATAGCTAGTTATTATCACAATAAGCTGCTCACCGCTTCCAAGTACTCAAACAATTAGTCGATAAACGATCTTTGCTTAGGAGCCAAATAAAGTAAACTTACGGAAATCTCATGTGTATTGTAGAACAATCATGCGTATTTTTTGTTGTAAAATTGCCTTTTGCGGATATGATCTTTCGTGAACTGCATGTCGTACATGATTCTCAAGTATTATGGTGCTTAAAAATTTGTTCTTGACAATACTGGGAGAAATATGAAATGAATAGTATATTTTATAGTGGATTAGATAATTTCTCTTCAATCCATCTTCATAATTATAATTTGCTTTGAAATTACTTCATAATTTTATATTTAATAATCTCGAGCTTGTAAGTAAAACTTACATCAAACATTCGTACACCAGTTCTTGACAAGAAAAGTTGTATTTGTAACATTACCTACAATGACAAAATACCCTTCTAATGAAGTTAAGAGGTGATTTACAATATAAACTGACCTCCCATTTTTGTATACTATTTATAAACATTTCAAATAAATAAATTATAATATCAATCTCAGTATCTATTCTTTAAAAGTAAAAATATTTTTTTTAACATTTTTAAAAATATTAAAAACTTTACTATTTTTTCCTACAATAACAATACGCCCTTCTAATGAAGGTAAGAAGTAATTCACAGTATCTATTCTTTAAAAGTAAAAATATTTTTTTTAACATTTTTAAAAATATTAAAAACTTTACTATTTTTTCCTACAATAACAATACGCCCTTCTAATGAAGGTAAGAAGTAATTCACAGTATCTATTCTTTAAAAGTCAAACTATTTTTTTTTTTAAATATAAGAAGATGGTTGCGGTCAAAAAATAACAAATAACTTTTCGCCCCACTTTGCAAGGCTTCATCAGGGCTGTTCAAAGGATAGGTTAAACAGACCTATTTATAAAATTTATTTATTTTTAATATTTATATAAAATTTACCGACCTATTTATAAGAAAAAAATACTTTTTATTTTATTGTTACCGAGTTTTTATGTCTTAGGTAACATAATAATTTCTAATTTTAGTGACTAAGAAAAATGTATCATGCTTACTTCCAATTTATAATTTTTGTTTCATTCAAGGGAGTAATACAAATGTTTTGGACAAGGAGTTCCCTGAATTTAAAACATGGGGGACCTAGACCTGATGCCGTTTTTTTAATAACCCATTTTTCAGAGGGATTTTTGAAAGAAATTTAATAAAAAAAGATAAAGTTGGACTGATATGCTGAACTATCAAACCATGAGTATAGTTAAGAGGGGTCAGCCTAAGGGTTTATATGTTATTGTTAGTTAAGTTAATTATTTTGGAAAATTGGAAAAATAAATTATATTGCTGAGATAAAATGCAAGATTGGTACTAATTTAAATTCGTGACGATTTGGCTTGTTCTGAGCATTATAACCCCATTCTAAGATTGGTCAACGGAGATGTCTGGCACTGCTGTTGAGAAAATGCAACATATGTGGTCGGCCTCTTTGCTGGCTTTATCATTCCATGGTACACCCTTAGTTTCTGATTGTTCGGGATTTCTTGGCAGAGAGAAGGCTCTCTGGTCGCATTTGTTATTCGCTGTTCTATCTCACTCCAAATACATGTATTAATGTTATCGTGGAGCCGAGTTATTTGAAACTGTCTAATTTCGAAAACGATTTGTTATTTTCAAGACTTTCCATGTCATCTTGCCATGACGTTATGTTTCGTCCCGACGTGCACACCGCTATTTTCACGAGATATTTTACTAATCACCTTTTCTGGTTCAGCTGGGCTGAACACCATTGCTGTGACAGTAAACCAACTAACTATAAATAACAATAATGATATATTAGTAATAAAAAATAAATAGTAATAAAATATATTTTAAAATATGCAACGTTACTTTTTCTGATTGATTTTCGCTTTATTCATAAAATTTTATGAAATGTATAACTAATATATATCGAGAACTAATTTATAAGTTTTTACGTATCATCACATCAAATTTTAGTTTTTCCTTTCAGGCTATGAGTTTCCATTAGGCACCCCTTTCTCTGGATGCATGCAGCCATTAATTGTTCCATGGTTGTGCGATATTAATCACAATGCCTTTATTATCACCATCTGCAAAGGACTATTACATTTCCCACGTTACTCTATAGTTCTTTAGAATTCTACAATGAATTGAAATCAAATACATTTTGTCGTAGCACTTAATACATATAAGTAACGGAGAATATTGAGCATGAAACAACATTTTAAATGATTAAAAAACATTTTAAATAAATTATACTAGGGCATCACTGTCGTTAATTGAGCTTATATATTAATACAAAATTTATAACTGTAGTTTGTATGTGAATGACTTCTCATTTAGTAAGAATTATTATTTGAAAACGCTATTGTATTCTGAATTAGTTCCATAAAATTGAAAATAATATATTCGTTTTGGAGAAAATCCTAAAATATGTTTGTATTTTTTAAAATAAGTTATTAGTAAACGTAAGTTCCTTTTATTCGTTTTATGCGTGAGTACTAAGTATAAATAATAAGAAGATAAAAATAACTATCTAATAAATATGGGAGGATGAAATCCCTAAACATTAACTTTTTTATGACAAATTAATGCAATCCTAATAAGAGAATATTGAAATAAGTTAGTTACTAATTTGAATCGAGACAATCTAAAGACTTTTTAACAATTTTCTAGTTTATATTTCTATAGGAGAGCGTGACAAGTTAGTAACAGCTGCTTGGGCCTGTATTCGAATACAGCCTTGGCAAATAATTATTTATTCTCGTGTTGTAACTGTTTGATTAGTAACTTCAACTAATTGATGAATCACTGTAATTATAATAAAATTACAATTGTTAGTTGAACGACAATAATCGCAATTAGATTTTACTATAATTAGTAATTGAAATTACTTTTTTCCTATATTGCTATAAACTGGGTACACTTAATTTGGGAAAAATCTGGCAGTGGAACATGATCTTGAACAAAGCATCTCCTTGCACAACTATTAGCATATACTTGTACTTCCTTATAAAGTACTGAACCCCTGTTCATGAGTTGTAACTGTACAGAATTTAATAAGTTTTTAGAAATCCCTATCCTAAGTGAATTTCATATATTTAAACTAATTATTATCATGACTGTTCCTCTAAAAAATGTGAATATTCAAATATAATTTGTTTAATTTACATTAGCTACAAAACATTGTCGATGTATATAATTATTTTTCCAACACAAAATAATTTTGCATTTGAAAAATTTTATTTCTCATCCAAAAGAAAATGTATATTCTCTAATGAATTAGATTTCACATCCATTACGATAGGTAGCAACCGTACAAGCCCCAATAGTTGTCGGGATCTACTATAAGGGTTTGCATAACAGTAGGTCTAATCCAGTCAGTCTGTGTAATACATTTTACTGAATGGACAATATATTTGAAATAAGAACGGTATATCGTTAAAGGTTCTGACATAAGCTTCTATTTAGTATAAGTTTATGATAAAAATTGTCAGGGGCTCTGAAGTAATTGGAATAATTCTTTTTTAAAAGAGCTCTTTTCAGATTGATCTAGGTCCTTCATATCATTCTCATGAACTGAAATAGATATGAAGTAGAAATTTTTTTTTACAAGGTTGATTGATGTTGAAATTGGAAAGCTAATGAAATGCCCCTTTGGACTGGGAATGGGAATGAATTATAGTACTATCGTTAAAATATAACTGCACAGTTGAACGATAAGATAACTCATTATTTAGTTTTGGTTTAAATATTTCGTTCGAAAGACCAAAATATATATATATATATAATCCCCCCTTTTCAAGAAACGTAAGACGTTCCAAAAATCCAAATAAAAACTTCCAAAATCATACATAAATATATCAATTTCGTAACGTATTATAGAAAAAATAAACAGTTTAAAATATATTCATTTTTCAGCCTATAATCAGTATTAGTAAAATTCTTATTTTTTTATTTGTTGCTATCTACAACTGAACATAATAAAACATTTAGTAAATTTGATCTCAGTTAAAGTTATGTATTACAGGCGTGTAGAGAAACCCTCATTTTTACCCATTGGTAACACTCTAATGACGATTTACATTAGCAGGACTCGTGGCCATCTTCAAGCACCTAGGAGGATTGTCAGGAATGGAAATGGAAGCAAGGCTAGAAACTAGTGTGTTTGGGTGGTTAGGGAGTTTATAATGAAAGGATTGATGAATGGTTCGGGCTAGATCGGTTACATATGAGACATTAAAGTCTGTATGTATGATTTTATTTGTAACAAAGTAAGAAGCATTGAGGATTGTACGAAGGATTGGATACGAGAGGAATTCGAAGGTTTAGTGGAGCCCCAAAGCTCGACTCCGTATCTCCAAATATGCCGTATTAAAGTTGTGTAGATCAGTCTTTTGTAATGGATTAGAAGTTTAGACCGTTTGTCATGTAAGTGCTGTAATAGTCGAAATCGACGTGCAGTTTCCTGTCATTTCAGTCTTGTGTGAGGATTCCAGGCTAGTCATTTCTCTAGATGTAGTCCAAGGTAGTTGATCTGTTCGACAGAGGTAAGATCAACATTAATAAAGGAGACTGTAGAGCAGTCGGTAGGTTTACGACGAAGGGCAAAGGTGATTTGATGGGATTTATTTTAAAATATCTTTTTAAAACAAAAAAAAAGCTACAATCTACGCACATTTTCGAAGTTGATCAACTCTCGATATGAAACGTTTACTCTTCTCGCCTTAGTCAATAATTCACGCCCAAGTTTATCTCTTAAAATAATTCTGCCTACGCCGAAACATTCCGTTTGTTTATTTCTTTAATTGAATTAAAAGAACTTGTACCCAAATTATTATTTCGCATAATTCCAATAATTTTAAATATCTAGTTCAAACAAACAAAACAACGCAAGCCCACTCACTATCTTACTGCTTTTCAAGCATCTAAATCTAGACACAATTCGAAGAATCAATAGCTCTTTGTATATATAAGTGTGGAACCCGTGGATATTTCATCAAAAGGGACCTTCACAAATTGGTCTCCCTATGCTTCCTGCCATCTGGTCAACCGGAAATCCTTTGCCAGTAATTGGACGAAAGTACTTCAGTACCCATTGAAGAAGCTACAAAGAGATCAGTATCGATTTATCTGAGAACGTCACTTTTACCTAATGTCATAGTGTTTCTCAGATCTAGTATTGACGCAATGGTAGACCTGACTTGCAGTCAAAATTTTGAATGTTACTACGAAACAACTTAAATTCTCACAAATTTTTGCGTTCATAAATGCCAGTATTGACAAACATGAATATATCAGCACTCCTAGAAAAAGATTTAAACTGGTTAAGAGGAAGATTCCATCGAATCCGGCTGTAGCAGATAATTATTTTATGTTTTACTAACCTAGGGATGGCTTTAGCTCTGGGAGATGCAACCTTGTAACTGTAGCGGCACCCGTTCGAATCCGGCCTGGATGATCGACTTTTATTTTTGTGGCGGTCCCAGGAAATGAAAACTTGACACCCCACCATAGTGTTAGAGTAGGGCGGAACACTGTAAAATACCCTTGTATGTCAGATATGACCAGAAAGGGGTCATAGAAAAAATTAATGTTCCAATTTAACCGTGAGTCAGTCCTGTGGATTCGGTAGTCCTTCTGGGTCTACCTGGGTCTACCCAGCCTCATGAGATGGTTACCCTTAATTGGGTAAAAAGCCGGCAGTAGAGCGTTATTCTGACCAAATCACCTTCTTGTACAAGGGTTGGTATGGTAATAGTAATAAATTACTAAGCACCGCACCCCTTACCCTTCATGGGTTATTACAGAACATTTTTTTTTATAGTAGATAATTTAAACATTTTTATTCATAGAATGGTATAGTATCTGCATAGTCATGTGTGTGAATGAGTATCGATGAATAAATTCTACTTAGAGTGAATAAAATGCTTACTACATATAATCACCATTTAAGCAAGAATCTAAATTTAGAAATATTTAAATATGATTAATGAACTGATTTGCTCAAATTAGTCATTTAAATAAACGTTGACCGAGTTAGAATTATGAGACCAAATAAAAAAAAAAATCAGAATGAGACAGCTCGCCCTAATAGTGAATAAAAACTGTTGTCAAAATGTGCTTTGTAATGAAACAAATATAAGTATATTGTATACAAAAAAAAATTTAAATGAGGTTTTCACATGTTTATATTATTTGACCGATCATTCCTCCCTCAATCTAAGGGTTATGACAAAATTTTAAATTTCTGGAGAAATAAATTGTATTCTGCAAAACCATTATCGGGTTAAAATATTCTTGTGGATAGTGGAATGAACAGAGATTTAACGCAATATTGTTTTGTTAAATTCAATTTTGTAATATATTCTAGAAAAAGTGGCAGAGTATGTAAGTATATAATGGTAAAGTCCATAAAAAAAAAAAAATAAAACTACCACTACAAACTATGAACAGATCAGAGTTTCAGTACTTTGTTAGGAAGTACTGGTTCTTGAACAACGGTGTGCAGGGAGGTGATTCGGTCATGATCATCCTCAACTACCAATGTTTTCCCCAATCAAGGGTGCATTATATGAGACTGAGTGAGCCCCGGAGGGCTCCCCGAATCCACAGGGCTGATTCACGGCTACAGTGTTACAGAAAATAATTATCTGCCACAGCTAGATTTGAACACGGATCCTTGCAGTTAGTAGCACTACACCTTTCCTCACTGAGCTACTCCATATAATAAATATAGTTATATAAAGTATATTTATATAAATATACTGTAAGTATACACGTGTAAATAAACGAAAATTGGCTAATAGTTTATATATTGTATATCACCTTCCACAGACCTTAGTATCACATTGCTTGAGTTTTTATCTTCAATCTTACTCGTATTTTACAATCCAACAAAATTATATTTCTTTACAGATTAATTGAGTATGTTGAACTCAATTTACGAATTTAACGGGATTTATTACATTTTTATTTTAATTCCAGAATACTAAGACCATATTTACTAAATGTATTATGTAATATACAGTTGTAAATTTCAATAAAGTTAATAAAAAAAATCCAGAATAATAATTCTTTATTATTATTTAGTAAGTTTTTTTTTAACTAAAAATATTTTGTAAGTAATTGTTATGATTTTTTCCAAATTGATTAAAGAAAGGATTTGGAAAACTTTATGGGAGGCTATGGATATTTTTATGTTCATGGAACACCGGATGTCTATGCAATTACTGATTATGCAATTACTGATCTTCAAGACAGTAAAATATTACAGTGCTATAGGCAACCACATGTGGAGCTGAGCAAGTTGAAATAATTGAAGGAGATGACCTATTTATTCAGTCATATATTCAAGAAAGTACTTTTGCAGCTACCAATTAAATGATAAATTTAATTTAAGTCCAAACTATCCATATTTATCTAATGATGGTTACAATAATGTTGAATGAAGTCATTCTAAATGCCACCATTTTTCGGAAGGGCTCATAAGTTCTAAGATTAGTTTACCTGGAATCGCATTAATTGGAAAACTGCTGACTGAAATCTAATTTTCTTTATTCATCATTTCGTTGTAACTATTACTAATCCTTAGATTTTTTTCATTAAGATTATATTTCTAGCTTGGCCAGATTTAAAAAGATTTTTTTTTGGAGCTACATACTCTCGGAAGGTAAACATACATAAGATACCTTTAAATACCTAGCCTCTGCATAAATGAATATCAACGCGTTACTAATCTAATCTTATTAAATCTAAAAAGCAATTAGTGTTAGTAAAAATAATAAGACAAGCTTCAATTAATCATTTTCTGAGGTTAAAGGTGAGTAATTAAAATTAATGATTGCGCGTTGTCTGGATTAAGTAACGCCCCCGAGTGATGAAAAAAATAACGAAAAAAAATTTATTTAAAATAATTCACCAATCTGTAATAATTTAAGTTAATGTAATAACTGAAGTTAATGTACAGGTATTATTACTTTATTAATAACTTTGTAAAAAAGAAGCAATAAGATGTAAAGTACTTCTTTTTGTACTTTCTTCTGTTCTGGTACTTCCCTTGAATACAATATTTCCAATATTCCTCCATCCAAAGGGAGTGATAGATTTATATTAGAAATGTTAATAGAATGGTATTAGAAAAAGTGAACTAGTTAGATAAGAAATTGTTTGATGGACTACAATATAATCTAACAAAACCAGCATTGGCTTTCTGACAATATTAGCTGTAAAATTTAGAATAAGTTATTCATGAAAACGACGGGAAAGGCTGAACCATAGGAGGGGGTAATAAGAAAATAAGTAGGTTGAGGCTAAAAATATCCATTTATTTTTTATTATAATTGATGAGAAATTTAATTCAAGCTCTGTATGTTATGCAAAAAAAAATAAAAATTTACCCCAAAAAGAGTAAGTTTGGCACAGATATACTAAAAATATGCTAAATTGTAAGAAAAAAAAAGTGTGAAGTATAAAAAAAATGTTATTTGAATGTATTTCCCTCGATTTGAATTTCTGTCGAGGTTTGGCGGAGTTTATATCTAGACAATAAGATATGCAATTGCAATGAAAATCAAGCCTCAAGGAATAACACTATCAGGATTGTAAAATGGCCTACCAAAAATGTAATTGCATAAAACAATTATAATTAATACGCATTGTATTAATAATTTTGTGAAAAAATTCAAAACAGGGAAGAAACTATAGAGAAAAAGTTATAATATAGTTTATATCTGACCAGGTTTACTCATTGGAAATATGAAAAAAATAAATAAATAAATAGACTTTTTACGAAGAGAGAGTATTGGGTTCTGTTTGACGTAGCGGAAATTAATTTTAAAATCCATTGAAAAAATATCTCGTTCCCTTTAAAGATATTCCTTTTTGGTGTTGACAGGCTTGGGAGCAGGCAACTTAGTAAAAAGTTACTAGGAATAATATTCGGTAAAATATTTTGCCACTGAATTATCAATGCTTATAAATTGGTATATTTAACCAATTTAAATTTCTTTTCAATGTTTTGATCAGAGGGATTTTCTATCTTTACCATCCAAAGTAATAAATTTCACCGATAGCATTCCATGTCCATCCATTTTATCATTGTTTATGCTATGAGGATTATTTAATACTTGTAATTTATTTTTATTCTCCTAACACTTATACCTTTAAACAATATAAATGAATAATATTATTAATTTATCCTCAGTTCACCCCAAAAGCAAACAACTGCTTTGATACTTTACATATTTATCATATTGAACCAACTTCAGCAGGGCCTAGATCAACAATACTCTCACTTTCCACGTTAAACCATTATTTCATTATAATATACAATAATATATGAATATCATTTTATTTGTTTTAAATGTTTTCTTAATATTTGTAAACATTATTAATGATAACTGTATGTTTTATAGAGAAAAAACCACTGAAAGTTCATTGGGAATTTCTTTTACATTTATATAATATATTTTATATTATTCATCATTTCATGGTTACTATTAGTATCAGTTTGAATCATTTTTTCATTAAACTTTATGTCCCATGCTTGCCTAGGTTTAACAATATTCATTTTGGAGCTACATACTCACGGAAAGTAAAGCTATACATATATAGCCTTAATAAATATCAACTCGTCAATGATCTAATCTTGTTAAAGTCAAGCAATTTTGAAATGTATTATTAATAAAAATAAGACAAGCTTTAATTAATCATTTTCTGAGGTAAAAGTTGTGTACTTAAAATTAATGATCGCACGTTGTGTGGATTAAGTAACTCCCTGAGTGATGGAATAATAATGACTTAAACTTTATTAGAAATAATACACCAGTTTGTAATAATTTATGTTAATGTAATAACTGGGTGCGCGGTGACACCGTGATAAGAAACGATGCTACTAACTCCACGGACCCGGATACGAATCCCGCTGGGCAGAAAAACTTTTTCCGTTTCACTGTAGCCGATAGTCAACACTGTGGGTTCTAGAGCTCTCCTGGGGTCCACCTAGCCTCATAAATTGGGTATAAATTTTGACCAAATCACCTCCTTGTTCAACCGTTGGTATAGTAACAGTACTTCATTTCAAAGTTATAAATGATTAACAATTAGTATGTTTAAAGATACTATGTTAAAAAACCTTCGTCAGAGGCTTTAGTGCAAGTGCTATAATATAGTTTATGATTCAGTTGGTTCACTTTTTATGTACGATTTTACTTTGTTTCAACTATAAATGTAAATATATAAAAAAAAACAAAACGTAATAAATGATATGAACTATTAGTTTTATTTTATTCCCTAATTATTAACACTATTTTTCTCTTTAGGACTCTAATAACCTCAATATTTTTCCTGTAATATATACTGAAACTAAGTGGAGTAAACTAATGTTATGTTTTGGTATTTTTTCGCAGTGATTAAACTCATCCTCAGCTTTCCCCACTTGTCCAGTTACAAATGAATAACATACCGTTATAAATAATATTTTCATGTTAAATGAAAGAATCCCTCTGATGAATAAATGTCCGGATTACATTTTCAACTATTTTTTTTAGCACCTCAGTTATCGTTCTAGGGATGGTATTACTGGAACCTTTTGATTAGAAGTTGACTGATAATCAACCAGTTCTTTTTCAGGCAGAAAGCAGTCATCATTAGTGGAGCTTAAAAGCTAAACGGGTTTTGGCATTTCCTAAACAGAACTCCAAATTATTGAGTTCGTTAGCCGAGAATCATATTTTCTCAGAAATTTCGTGGAACAAATGTATCATGTCACATTTTTCAAGGAATATTGAAGAAAAAAAGGTTTTGCTATGTACACCGATTACCTTCCTACTTGCTGCTAAGTGTAATTCTATATTTCTTCTATTGACAAAAATATATATTTTTTTTAAAATTTCACTTTTAGATAAAAACTATTATTAATAAATTAGTGATAACTTAAAGTTTTCATTGAACATTTCAAACAGAACATTTTAAAAAAATAGTCTTTAATTTTTATGAAACAAACTCTCAATCATAATGGAAAACGTACTTGACTAGGAAATGCTAAAATAAAAAAAAATATTAATATTATGAGTTGTTATTATTGACATAATTAATACTTAATATAAATTATAATAAATATGAAAAATTTTTTAACTGAAAGTGAAAATTTTTCAACTGAAATTAAAAAAAGCTATCAATAGAAATGAAAAAACTTTTAGTTATCTTGAAAAACCATATAAAATGTTTTTCTGAGTAAGAATTGTAAATTAAAGAATAATATTTTCATACTATTACTTCAGTAAATCAAAATCGAATATGACTTTTTTTTAGAATTTTATTTATTTATCTCATGCATTTTCATATGTAACTTAAGATTATAATCTTCAGTAGTTTTTCTTTTACTGTTACGAAGACAAGATCAGATTTAATTGCTATACATGTTGATTCCAGTTAGTGTAGTGGTGTAGCTTGTGAGTAAGACGCTTTGCTATTTATTGCCCGGGTGTAGCAGATAGTGATTTATTCTGTTACTGTAGTAGTGAGACAACCCCGTGGGTTCAGGTCCCCTCCTGAGCCCAACCCAACTACAGTATAGTGGGTAACCCTTAATTGAAGACAAACTTGGAGGTTGAGAGTGATCTTAAACAAATTATTTGCTTGGTAGCGGAGCGAGTTAAAGCGCCATCTTAGACCGGCTGAACTGGTGGCCCGGAGGGCCGTTTTTTATTTTTAAGGTGGTCCCACGAAATAAAAACTTGACTCCCTACCATGGTTTGAATAGGGTGAAATGACCAAGAATGGGGCATAAAAAAATATCACCACCTTGTATAACTGTTGTTCAAGAAACAGTACTTAAAAGGTATTAAGGTTCTGATCATTAATGGGATCTAGCAGGAAAGATTTTTATTAAATTCCTATCCTAAATATAAATTTATATCTATTTAAATAAAATAGTTTTATCGGTTTGTTAACCAGACTCCGATTTAGTCTAAAAACACATTCTAATTAATATGAACGTTTTATAATATCAGAGGTTTGTTTCATATAAATAATGAGTTTTGAATTCAATAATTTAATAAAGTGATCAATTTATGTACCAATGACAAAAAATAAAGGATGAATACAGTGTATCGGTTTTACATTTTTTAAATCTCTAATCTTGCATACAAGATCTCTAACATAAAGAATAAAAAGTATAGAATCAAACAACTACTGCCTGAAGAGGAAACATAATATATCATTTACCAAAAAATCCCAGCCGACAGCTTCATTAGCTTGATCACATTCTATTATCACAACCCACTGCCATATTTCACAATCTTATTAGGAAATTCAATTATGTCGTGCCAGATCAAGATTATATGACAGAAAATTGATGATAGAGGATAATGGAATGTTTCTGACATGCTAGCCATTGAACGGTGTTCCAAGAAACTAATTATTGGATGTCGGAATCTACGATAACAAGAAATGAAATGAAAGTATTTTTTTTTTAGACTTGACACTGTGTGAGCTATAAAATTTACGAAAAAAACTATAAGTAGGACTTCACACTTAGATTACAGGACTAGAAATTATCCATTTTTAGAATAATTATCAATATTATACTCCCCAGACGCAGATGAAATCGGGTAATAATTACGAAAACTTGCGTCGGGTTTAAAAATTTAACTATTGTAGTACTTCAACCAATTGTCTTTCCAATATTTTATTCTTCTCCATTTAAAAAGAAATAAGGGCCTGCCTAAATAATATGATTTAACAAGATATTAAGAACTAAAAAAATGTTCTGTCAAGATATTAAAGAATGCCATGATATTAAGGATTGTAAAAATATTAAGGACTGTCATGATATTAAGGACTGACAAAATATTAAGAACTGACAAGATATTAAGGAATGATAAGATATTAAGGACTGACAAAACATTAAGGACTGACAAGATATTAAGAACTAACAAAATATTAAGGACTAACAAGATATTAAGGAATGACAAGATATTAAGGACTAACAAAATATTAAAAGCTTTTAAGATATTAAAGACATAAAAGATATTGAGAATTGTCATAATATTACGCTAGTATTCCACTGAATTCATCAGTATTTGATATAGACGTATTAGTTTTAATTCACCTTAGTTTTGCTTAATATTGCTTATTGTTATCTTTATACTATTGGCCTTCTATTATTATTATGCTTCATTAAATAGGTAATTAGACATAAATTTTATTAATAATATCAACATTATCTCAAGATAATTGACTTGACTCCTCTTTTCTTTGATATACGAGGAAGTAAATATAATATTTATCGGAATAACTTAATAATAATATCGGAAAAATAAATTCAAGTTCTTTAAAATTTTTAACCCAACGCATTTTTCATATTTATTTTTTTTAATGAGGTGTAGATAGTTGACCGTAGATTAATGATTGGAGAAGTTTGTCGGGGGAGGGGGTGCGGTCAGCAAAGAACAACATAAAAAAATATGGTTTTGTTAATTTATGTTGTTCTTTGCTGACCGCACCCCCGACAAACTTCTCCATTTATTTTTTTTATTTCAGCAGAGGTGGTTGCGGTTTTTTTTTTGGTTTTCTACAAAGAAAAATTGGACGCAATATCCGTGGAAGTGATTAAGTGATTAGTATCGCTAGAACATTAGAGAGAATCTTCACTCTATATGGCAGTTTTTAAGAATGCATTTTTTTTCTATAACTACCATAGCTTTTATTTCTTTAAGTTTTGGTCTCCTTGAAGAATAGTCCCAAAACTGCAGGATTAAAACTAATTCCAATAAATCCCAACAAATCACATTTACCCTTCGTCGTAAATCCATGACCTCTTGCCCTACAGTTTATAATGCCCTACCTTTAATAATACCTCACTTATTCCTGTCGAACAGATCCGTTACTTAGGACTACATCTCGACAAACGGCTGACATAGAATCCTCATACAAGACTAAAAAGACAAGAAACAGCTCGTCGATTCCGACTATTACAACATTTAATAGACAAACGGTCTAAATTGCCAATCCATTACTAAACACTGATCTACATGACAATTATAAGGCCTATCTGGACATAGGGAGTCGAGTTTTGAGGCTCCACTAAACCATCAAATTCCTCCCGAATCCAATCCTTGCAGTCCACAATCCTTAATGCTCCTTACTGTGTCACAAATCAAGTCATCCATTAGGACCTCAATTTTCCCGATATGTTGCCGATTTTGCCAGAACTACCATGATACCATTCCTTCCATGATAAACTTCGCAACCACCCAAACCCACTAGTTTCTAACCTGGCTTCTCCTTCATTACCTAATAATCCTCCTAGGCGTCTAAAAAGAAGATGCCCTCGAGATCTTCTCATCTAGAAATGTTATTGGAGTTATATTAGTGGGTAGATTCTCCACATGTTTCTATCATGTCACTATGTCACCTACAGCAAATTTACTTGTTGTATATATGTGTATACAGTTGTAAATAACAATAAATAAATTATTAAAAAAAAATGTTTTGGTCTATTCAACTTTTATTTCTATATTCCCACTTTGATTAGGTTCGGTTCGTCATACGATCTGTCCTTTCTTCAGTAATAGCATATTTCAATATTAAATTGAAAAGTACGAACGCTGTATTGGTTTCAAATTCTCCCCAAACAAAATACTTATATAAGCCGACTGGATCGATAAAAAAAATACGTATTATGAAGTGTCGTACAATAGAAAGTAATCTTGGCGAAATGAGAGGGCAGAACTGTTGGGAGGTAATACAGTGGTTGAGTTGCGAGCAATATCCTCCAGCTCTCGAGACCAATAAGTGTCGTCCTCAATGGAGAGTCTTTCGTCCGTCTTGACATAAGTTATATTTCGTCTTATACCAGCCTTCAGAAGTCCCAAGACACAACTCACACTATGTATTTACTTACCCACAACCAATATACGTGATGGAAAATATTTCATAAAAAATGAAACGATAGGTATTTCAAAATAGGGATAATTTTTTATATAAAAGATGCTTTATTTTATTTTGTATTTATTTCCTTATTTTAAAGAATACTAAAATTTGTGGAGTAATTGGCTTTGGCCAACAGACCCTTTAATGACCAATTAGTAAATGTTCGCTGATTTAGTATTTTAGCTTAAAACATCGACTATTATTTCATATTATAATTACTAACAATCCTTAAAAGAAAAAAAAATGCGGCAGCAATTTGAGGAACTTATTCAAATCGCTGCACTTCTACTGTTGTAAGTAACAATTAGGACTTGAATATTTCCCTTGAAAAGCGATTGATTGTCTATTTATTTAGCTTGCAGATAAATTAGAATATTCTTGAAGAAAGCCTTTAGTTTCCACTACATAGCTTTCTATATAATAATTACAAAGTTTCATCAAGTGTGAAAACATCAAAGTTAAAAAAGTTGAAGAGTAAGAGGAAAACAATATGTGTGTTACGGTGGGTAGGGGTTCAAAAGGAACTTTTGTTAGGCCAACCGTGATGAGTAATGATAGTAAAATAAATGAAATTTCGAATTTAGTAATTGTTGTATTTTGATTAATCGAACATTATAAACAGTAAATCTTTGAGAAAAAAACTATATATTTATGAAATGCAAAATATGCAAGCTAAAAAAAAAAGAATTTAACAAAGCTTATATATATGCTTATAT
>NW_027106114.1:0-4358 GCF_000696795.3 Halyomorpha halys | reverse complement strand
AAAAACTCTTAAAATATATACAAACAAAAGAATAGACAAGATGAACATAATCAAACTATCTGTATGAAAAATAAATAAATAAAATAACATAATGATAAAATAATATATACAATATTTACCTGTATCCCTGTATAGACCTGAGGATCCCTAAGCCCACTATATCCCCCACGTGTGAGGGGTAGAGCGAGCTCAAAAGATCCCAGCGCATCCCTCTCGCCGCATCACTGGTAATGTATATCTATTAAAAATTAAAATTAAGTTTGAACAAAAGAGAGAAAAAAGAATGTCTTTATATTACCGTGGGCGATTGATGGGGCCCCTGCAGTAGGTAGGTTGCTTATGTCCTCGTGGAGGTAGGTTCGAAGAGGATACGTCCGCCCGTCTTGTCCTGATGGGGGATGAGCCAACATTAGTTGCAATCCGTCCGCCGAGGCGAAAACTGATTAAGATGACGGAGATGGCCATTCTGCTGGCTGGTAGTGAAAAGAGACAGTCGAGCCGGTGTATATACACACAATAATTGTGATCCGAAGGTATATTTTTGAAAATCTGCAGAATAAAAAACAACAGAGTGGATTTATTTTATTTTTTATTACATCTGTCACATAATAGAATATTATGTCATATGTGGGCTGCGAAATTCCACCCACCTGAAATTTGTGAAAATTTTTAATTGAAATCGACGGCGATAAAGGGGACTAGTTTGGTAATTGGTTACTCTATTCTACAGTCCTGGTCTTTATAGCTGCCATCTTGCCCGGGACGTGTGGTGATGATTTTTGACGTGAAATTGTGTCCTGCTCCTTTATGATTATGAGGTCACCACGTTCAGGTTTTTTTCTTGATATTTGCCATTTCTTTCGTTGTTACAGCTGATGCAAATTATCCCTTCTCCATCATTGCCAAAAGTGTTAGAAGATTTACTTCACTACTTGCAATCGATTTTATAGGTTGACATTCTCATCCGTAACTATATCTTCTGACGCTGCAAGGAGTGGTCTCCTGATTAAGAAGTGTCAAGATTCCAACAATTAATGATGTGCAAATTACACATGAGCAAGAATTAGGACGTATGCTCATATGTAATTTGCACATCATTAATTGTTGGAATTAATATGTTAGGAACAATTAATTCCAACAATTAATGATGTCTGGATCATTCGTCGATGGTGTATGATGCTGTATTAGAATGCCTTCAATGTTAAAAAAAAAAATGAGCTTTCCTCAGTTCGAGCTAGGTTATGAGTTTATGGCAGGATTTGAATAGCACAAGATTAAGTATTTGACACCAAAGGGAATGTCGCCCACCCAGAGAAAACCACGCAAATCATGGGAAAGCGAGAGAGGTAAAACAAGGGATGAAGAAGATATAAAGTGATAAATGAATTAAGTGGTAAGAATGACGATAGACAGTAAAGGACAGCATGTGGATTAATTTCAAGTGGTCTGTGGTGCGTGGACAAAGTTCTCTTCTTGTGGGGCTTCTGTGACGACAATAGATGACAGAAAATAAATAAACCTGTACCTAATAAAGGGTACATTGGAATATTATGAGGAACTATATTCAGATGAACATACAACCATCGCATAACCAGTGAGGAAAAAATATCAGCTTCCTACGTTCCCCTGGTTATGATGACTGAGTTAAAGGTGGTTGCAATTGCTGATGAGCATTGAGCTGGCCACCAAACCAAAGGAAATATATTAGTACCTTTTTCAGCTGTAGAGCCTCTTCGAGAGTTGCGTAGCGAACAAGGCAGGTGGTAATTCATGGAGTATAAGGTGGATTTTTTGAGTTTTCCTATTTGAATTAGGAGTTCTTTTGAACAAATATTCGGTGAATTTACGATTCAATATGACGAAACTAAGAAATCAGATCTAAAAATGTATGTATGGAGAAGCCAAGTGGGAATAAGAAGATAATTAACTAGAAACTTCTTGGAGGGAGACCCTGTAGAAGATAACTGTTGTGGGTCAGTTAGTATAAAATTAATTTAAAACAAAATGTAATTGGTTTTATTTGCGTCTAAACTGTTCATATAATGTGTTTTTAGGCTGGTATTTGAGAGTGGAATACAGAGGATAAAATAGACAGGATTAAGAACAAAACAAAAAAGTGTAAATAATAATAAAGAGACAAAAATTGAGAAAAGAAAATAACGAATTGAAAAAACGAATAAAAGAAAAAAAAGTTAATGTAACAAAGATATAAGAAATGTAAAACAATGTATTATGATATATTGCAATATTAGAAAAAAAAATATAAATTTGTCAATAACTTCTGCAAGAATTTATATTGCATTAAAGGTAGTAAGCTGTGTACTTCTAAAAACTAATTCCTTTTTGTTAAATTTAACTATTGTTAAATAAAGCATCTCGCTCTTAACTATTTTAGATGTAAAATCTCCTTTTTCTTTTGTTCTTAACTGTGTCTTTTTTTTTTTTTTAACCTCTATTTCAGTATCATTCAACTTGTATTACCATTTTCCAGTGACCAATACCAAATTTTCAATTCATTATACATAATTTTTTTTGTTGTTTTTTTTAAACTTGTCAAATATAAAAAAGCAGTAATGAGTTAAAAATAAATAATTTGAAAACAGACAATTATTTAAAAAATATATTTTAACTATTTAATTTATCTAAGATTTTTTCATTCATCGGATTCCTTGACTGTCACTCCAAATCGAATCTTTGTTTTTCAGTTTATAAATAAAATCCACCCACTCAATATTGAAACAATGCGTGTCCTGTTCACTACCAACAAAACCAATATTAGACAATATTCACAGATCACTCAAGGACAAGACTTACAAGGGCCCTCGTAGGAATGACTGTTTGTTGAAGGAGTAAGGGCCCGATGTGTGCCCAAGTCCCATTATTCAGAAGAAATAGCTGACCCCCAAACACTGTTTGTCCACCTGCCAATCGTTGGCAACCTTCCGATCAATACCTAATTTTCATAATGTGATATTACTCAATGATAGAGCTCAAAGAGATAGCTCCTGTTAATCTATCCTACGTGATATCCCACAGCTCAATCAATAAATGTTTGCACTCCTGATAAACTAGTTATTATTGCCAATCTCCAACATTCAGTGTTCCGGTAATATATTCCTCATATTTGATTATGGGGTGACCTATAAACTGATCAGTGCCGATGAACAGTATAATTAGTTGCAGTCGATGACGATAATTAGTTTGTTTAGTCTGTTTTATTCATCCATTGTTTATTTATTCGAAATATCAATTATTGGTACGTATATTTAAAATATTCAATGCATACATGCAATATGAGATATAAAGTTTCGATTAACAAGAAGTTAGAAAAGTATTATCAATTTTTTTTTACCTTTTAACTGTACTTTAAATTCGTCTGAAGTATAAAAACTAGAGATTGTTTTTTTGTTTTTTATGCTGTATTTTATGAATGGCAATTAGCTTGGTCATAATCAAATTTTATAACTAGTCTAATCTACCTCCATCTCAACTGTTGGAAAGTAGACGAAAAGATGAGCATGTTACAAATTATTTATGTGAATATTTTAACTATTTTGAAGTTTATAATAATTCTAAATAGGAAACAATAAAGAAAAATAATTTCTGATAAATCCTTTTATATTTTTTTAGAAAATATTAATTTCCTTCTTAATATTAAAAACACAGTGAAATCCGCTACGGGGAGGTAATTACTAGATCCTAGGGCTGCAGTGAACGTTGCAACCAAATTGGCTATAGTCACAGGCTTCATTCAATTGCCTCACTAAAACCATTTATAACCTACCGTTCTAAAGACATCATTAATTTATGCAGATTGTCAGTCTATAACTTTATTTATAATATGTAATAACTCCAGTATACACTTTACTATCTTAGAAATGTTAATAAAATGTATGAGAAATGCAAAAGATTGCAAAGTGTGCATATAATGTAAATTAATTTCTCCTCACAAACCTTCAGATTTTCAGTATTCCATAATAGAATAGTTTCATATACATATCTAGTATAGGCATCAATAGGATTACAATCACACATAAATATATATTTATGTAAAACAGACAGAAAATTATTACCCTTGTTCCCAAATTATTTCCCATTTTTCATAAACTGTTTCTCTTCCATTTTTAATAATCTTTTTTTCCCAAACTCCTAAACATACTAATGATATGTATGAGAGGTACCAGCTGGGGTTTTTTAACTTAAAATAATTTCTTTTGTCGGCATAAAAACCTATTATACCACCGGACCTATGCAAAAACCCCGTCGGCAACAGATCTAAAGTAATGTAAAAAGACATATAGATAACAGAGGGTACCATTAACTGGGAGCCATTAACCGTCTAGGCAGAGCCCTTATCG
>NW_027106113.1:1545905-1553578 GCF_000696795.3 Halyomorpha halys | reverse complement strand
TATAGCAATATTTCATTAAAAATAAACTGAAAAATCAATAGTGAATTTATTTTGAGAAATCTTTACCTCAAGAACCATGAGACGTACAGATGTCTTCCACCATTTAAATTGAAGCAAGTTAAATTGAATATAAAGTACCGCTTATCTTCTTATGTGTAATATTTTTTATGATATTTGACAAAATAAATTCACAAAATGTTAATTTCTAGTCGTTCTGGTAAAATCTTCGATTTTTGAAAAAATATAACTCAGGAACTATAGTAATACGTACATATGTCATTCAGCCCTCAATATAAACGTAATATAACTCGTATAGTAAAGTATAGTAGTAGGTAGTTTTGTAAGGATTGTAGTTTTTATGACATTCGCATATGAATAGAACTTGTGCACATGAAATTTTGTCCCAACTACTATAAATCAATTTATTTAAGTAAATATCATGAAAAATACTAGTACGAAAATAAACTACTTTATAATACATTTAACTAGCTTGAATTTGTGTGGTGGAAGACATATGGTCTTATGGTTCCTGTGGTATAAAAACTTAAAAGAAAGTCACTATCTACTGATTTTTAAGTGCATTTTTTTTTGGAAAAGTTGCTTTTTAAAAAGGTATATCTAGTGAACTATTGAATATAAATAGCTCTATCAGAATTCAAATTTTAGCTTACTTTCTCAACTTTAAACGAGGTTCTCTTTTTTTAAGTTTTCTCTTCTCTCTAACATTTCTAGTGTTGTTGGTAGTTTTTAAGATATAGCGAATAAAAAATTGACTTTTTTTAACGTTTCGAAACAACCGCCATTTATATACTCGGCAGACTCATCAATGTTGACTAGTAATTATACATAGTTTTCATTAATGTAATCAGAAATCAGGCTTTTTATCTCCTTTTGGGTTCTTGTACTATTACTGATAAAGAAACCTAATAAGTCTGAGATTCTGTTTAGAGCTGTAAGAGAGAATTTCGGTGTAATTGGAGATACATTAGAACAACAGAGGAGGGAGATTATAGTATTGTGGAGGGTTCGTCTTCCGAGGGAATAGTCACTTAGCTACCTCTTATCTGACCTTATCTTCAGCATTCAAATACCTACCGCATTAAAACCTTTTATGTAAAGCATGGAATAATGTATCAAAGGTTTGAGTTGAAAACTTTCCACCAGGACAATAAACCGCAACAAGGCTTTAAGGACTTTCTAATGGAGGAATTTTTAAAGAAATAACTAGAGATACTTACTTACCTCTGATAACTTGTAGTGATGATGATTTCATAGATTATTATTATTATAATTTGATAGATTTTCTAACAAGGATTGGCCCGTTAATCTTTAGAGCAATCATCCTTTAGAAACATTTTTAGCTCATTTCTGCGTGAAAGTCGAATTTGTACATAAATAGTTTTTAATTTTAATTTTCATCCCTCACAAATAATGAACATCATTTACCAATTACCTTCTAAAAAAGCTCCTGGCCACGACCTTAACATAGCACACATACTGAAACAGCTCCATCGTAAAGCCATTCAATTCCTTACCTATATCTATAATGCTACACTCCGATCCACTTATTTCCCTGACCCTTGGAAAATGTCTATAATAAAAATGTTTTCCAAACCCTCCCAGCCACTTGAATATCCATCTTCCTACCGTCCTATTTCACTCCTACCCATTATGGGCAAAATCCTAGAAAAAATCTTATTAAAACGCCTCTATCCAATCCTTGACTCATATCATGTTATTCCTGACCAACAGTTTGGATTTAGAACATATCATTCTACCATACAACGAGTCATCGAGTGGTTGATGTCATATCTTCCACATTGGAGCGCGGTATGTACTGCACGGGAGTCTTCCTCGATGTTGAACAAGCTTTTGATCGACTCTGGCATCCAGGTCTGCTCTATAAACTTCGTCAATTCCTACCCCCTACATATTTCCTTATAATCCGCTCCTACCTCACTGATAGAACCTTTAAAGTAAATCATAACCTAGCCTACTCATCTCTCTTTTCTCAGTCCGCCGGTGTTCCTCAAGCTAGTATCTTATACTATACGGTCCCATTCTTTATACGGTTTATACAGCTGATATCCCAACCACCCTAACACAGTCCTAACAATATACGCTGATGTATACTGTCTGTAAGCAACGACCCAACTAATGCATCACAAACACTACAGACACAAATAACATCTATTAAAGAATGGTGTCAAAACTTGAGAATCAAAATAAATCCTGATAAATCCCATCAAATCACCTTTACTCTCCGTCGTAAACCTCTACCTTCCTGTCCTACAGTACCTTTCTAAATACTCCATTAACGCCTGTTGAAAATATTCGATACTTAGGACTCCATCTTGACAAGAGACTTACTTGGAATCCACAAGATTGAAACGACAAGAAACTGCTCGTAAATTCCGATTGCTACAACACTTACTTGACAAACGCTCTAAACTTCTCATTCACTACAAAAAATTAGTATACACTACGATACCATCCAGTACGATACCACTACGATCAGACCAATTTAGACATATCGAATTAAGCTCTGGGGCTCCACCAAACCATCAAATTCCTCCCGCATCTAATCCTTACATTTGGATCCTACGTAAAATCCTTGATGCTCCTTATTACGTTACAAATAAACTCATTCACAAAGACCTTAACATCCCATTCGTTGCAGATTTGGCCCAAAACAGATATGCGTCTTTTCATTCCAAACTCCTTAATCATCCTAATCCATTAATTCTTAATCTTTCATTCTTAACAATCCCTGATAATCCGCCGAGGCGTCTGAAAAGAAGATGGCCACGGGACCTTCTAATTTAAATTAATGTTTGAAGTACCACCAATGGGTGGTTCCTTCCCAAGATTTTCAAGTGTATATGAAACATACAACATATTTTCTTATTGTATTATTTTGTACAGTTGTAAATTACATTAAATAAAAAAAAAATTAATTTCAATTCAGCCATGCTTCTAAATTAAATTAAAATCGTTTTTCAATAATTTGTAATGAAACTACGTATGTTTAGGAAAGGGATTAATACATAAACGGATGGATACGTGTAAGAGAGCAGGTAACGAAAACAAATACAAAAATAAAAGTCTATTAATTTCGCTAGGCATTTCCCATTAGTCAATATGCAAATCCCCAAATGAATTCCTAAACCGAGATCCAATATCCTTTGTCAATATTTAAACTGCCTGCTAATTTCAAAACCACCCCCCTATTGGAATTTGAACTTGTAATTAGCAAGTGAATTGGGTAGCAGTTTTATTCCCTTATAGACCTGAACCGTGGAGGCATGTATTTTTGGGCATTGGTTTAATAAATCTACAATTAATTGTAGATTAATTTCGCATGATGGTGTTCTAATTTAACATATAGCATTAGGCCTGAATTATTTTTTGATGGAGAACCACAAGGGCCAAAATAAATATCGACCAAGAGGTGAATACTTATCATAAACGACTTCCATAAATTAGAGTTAATCAATTTAGAGAAGATATAAATATAAAATGCATCCTATTATATAAAAATCCAAGGACATGCCGTTGGATCAGATTGTGAAATTACAATCTAGAGTAACTACCGATATAATTTCCTGTTGACTGAAATGAAGATCATCGACACTATCAAATCTGTCATAAAAAAGCAATGCAGATATTGAAATTTAAAAAATTTAGAGCGGGTGTTATTCTCAAAAACATGTCAAGTCAAAATTCACCTATTATAGACCTTAAAAAAGGACTAAAGCAAAAGAAATGATCAGATCACTGTCATAATATAACAAAAAAAATGTATGTTTAATTACCAACATATCCTTTGGTCTTGAAACAATAAAAGAAAGAAATGAGAGTAACTGAGAAATGAAAGAACTGAAATTAGTCCCAAAAGAATAAAAATAAACTTCAAAATAAATTATTGAACAAGGTACAAATATGGAGCGAACTAGTCAATGTCAAACAAGAGTTCATTACAATAAACCTTTTTTTTTTTCTTTTTTTTACTCCAACCAGGTCATTTCTAATATAAGAGACATAGAGGGTTATCCTAGAGATAACCATCCTATCTAGTGTAGGAGGGGAGAGTTGAGTTTTAATTACGAGGGACTGCGACGAAATTAAAGTCAATCCACCCTGACCGGAATCGAGCCGGCGCGTTTACAGTTCTAGGGGTGCTAATGTGACACCTCAACCCCATCGGATACAAAAGCTCCTCATTACAATAAACTAAACAACAAATACAGACGTGATTAAAAGGGACACTAACAGAACAATTTATGCCAATACAAGCACTCGTTAAAATCCTTCAACGCATTTTACTTAAATACGGTTCTGTAATATTTTAGTAAATTATATTTCTAGAATCAAATTTCATAAAAATGTTTCCAAAATTGTATGTTGTTTTGTTGATATACTTCAATTACACATATATTGCCGAATTTTAATTAATAAATTAGCCATGGAAAAAAAAATATTGTAATTTTTTGTACGGAGAGTACCAATCAGCTGAAATGTTTGGATAAATCCAATGATTATGCAAAACAAATAGCTATGCTTTATAAAAACCAGTATTCGTGGTTTAAAATGCCTCTTTGAATTCACAAAATATTAATCCACGGTGGAGAAATAATAATTAATGCAATTTTACAAATATGATCCTTTGGGTGAAGAAGCAGAGAATGCACTAAACTGCAAGTTTAAATAAATCAGGAACATCAGGCACAAAAATTATCAAGACCTCTTTCATTGCTAAATTTTATTTGCTGGTCCATTCATTACTTTCACTAGTGATCCATCCTGAAAAGCTCTCTTCCATCACTACTAAGCCTTGTTTCAGATGGTATCTTCTGATATTCTGACATCGATTGAGAAGAGTAAGTGTTAATACATATAAGTACTGTAAGTGTATGTATATAATATATGTGTATATCACCACCAATGGTCTGATTCTGGAGATAACAATGGGGAGTATTAAGGACCTGGATCTATCATTAAATATTTTGGAAGTAATGCGGAAAGAGGTTTTGCTCGGGACTGCGATCGTTAAAAAATTCAACAATATTATAGATTAAAAATTATCTAGCCGTAACCTTGACCTGAGTACAGATAGGTACTATTTCTGGTGAAAGCCGAGAATAAGGAAAATTTCTAAATAATAATATATTAATATATTATATAATATATAATAATAATATTAAATCTGTACCGCTACAACCCATGAAGGATTAGAGGTGCAGACATTTGTACGTACTGTTAATAGACCAACAATTGTACTAGAAGATTATTCGGTCAGAACACGATCGTCCACCAGATTTTTCCCCAATTAAGGGGGCTCTGGAGGGCTCTGGAGTCCACAGGGTTGACTCATAGCTACAGTAATAGAATAAATTATTATCTATCACAGCCGAATTCGAACCTGCGTCTTAGTATTTAGTAGAATAGTGCCTTACCACTGAGTTACTACAATTTTTTTTTTTACTTTAACGTCATAACTTCATTGTTAAGTGATGAATAAATAAATATCTTGTGAATTTTTTTGTACCCAACTCTTGCACAATGCAATGTGCAGTGTACTTTGCGGCAGTTTAGCTCTACTTTTAGAGATTCCATAATTACCCAATTCAACATCTTAACATGTCAACTGCAACTATCTTGATACATCAACTATAAGCAAGACCTCAATTATAAGAATTAAAAAACTTTACGATTTATAAGGACTTCAATTTATTTATATTCTTTACAATGAAATCATCCATTAACTATATAAATAAAAAAGATCATAAAAGGCAACTATTTAGAACAGAGTAAATCCAGATAAACAAGCCGAAACACAATAGACTGAAAGCTTATCTCTAGGAAAGTGCCAAGTAGGTCCTAATCCGCTCAGCCCTGTACTAAGGGCGAAAAACAGAAAACACTTTAAAATGGTGTACTAAGTTGGAAAGACAAAAAAAAAAAAAAAAAATTATTTTCCTTCCCCATATACGCTCTTCACCCATTACATGAGTGACTCCGCTTGTAATACTAAATTTAAAGAATGACAATTGAAACGAATGATAGTTGTATAAAACTATTATAAAAGGGCCAGAAGTACTAGACTAAAGAGGTTATGTAAAGTAATTAAAATGTAGAGACATACCTAGAAGACACTCAGAGAAGGATTAGCATTAATTCAAATCTGTGTGATTCGCGAAATACTACAAGAGCCGGGAAGAAAAAAAGGCAGTTATCTCACCCCAATTTTTTATTACTTTAATGAAAACTAGGTATGATTAATAGACAAAATTAATGAGTCAGCCAAGTATAGGTAGGGGGAATAAAAAATGATGCCTGTTTCAAAACCTTAAGAAAACATTATTTTTTCATTCGGAGCTCTATATCTTAATAACTACCAACAACACTAGAAAATCTAAGAGAACATTATTTAAAGAAGAGTAACTTTGCTGAAATATTAGCTTTAAAAGAGCTATTTATGTCCAATAGTCTCGAGATATAGCTTTTTAAAAAGCAAAATTTCTTATAGCAGAACCACAAGAAACAAAATACTAGGTACCCTCAATCATTGGTATTTAATCTTTTTTGACCCCGGAGCCTCAAAATTAATCTAACATTGTAAAGTTAGGTATAATTTTCAATATTATTTAATTCATCATTAATAATCATTAACTGAAGCAGATTTTTGAATTACCTCTATAATTCATTGCCCGAGATTCAACTAGGTATTTCTGAAAATTAATTATATACAAATAATTGACTAAATATTTGAGTGAATTTGAATGAGATTAATTGAGTGAACTAATGTTCCAGGCCTACGGCCCAACTGAAAAGAAATTAGTTTTCTATTTTATTGATTGCTAACATTTTGATTCACAGGGCCAAAATAAATAGATACAAAGATGGTAAAGACTCAAGGAGTGATATTAACTGAAAAAGATATGAAGGTGGAGGTATAAAAGACTTCCATTAAAAAAAAAAAAAAAAAAAAAAAAAAAGTATTCACGATTTGACTATGATACGTGAGTATCACCAAAAATGAGTATTCATATCTCTGGAACTCCATTCCCTCTAACATACGTCATGTGCCCTTCCCTTGTTTAAAACCCTTATATTTAACTACATTTTACTTTACCAATCAAATCCAATATTATAATAGTACAGATATTTTGTAACTACATTTTTGTTTTGTTTTTATGTAATTATTCAGTAAGTTTTTAATTTTTTTTTTCTCTGCATTTAAAATTATTTATAAACATTTTAATATAAGTTATAATTAAGTGTGGCCACAATATTTTTTGGCAAATATATGAAACTGTAAAATTAAAATTACCTTTGTAACTGTTCTAGTCTCAGAATAATAAACTGTTTTTCATTTAATTTCATTTCATCACCAAGTATTTTCCTGCGAAGAAAGGTTAGAAAAATAAAATCTATATGTTGACTATTTTTATGAAATACATTATAATATTAATGTTTCCTTTAGCTCGTCTCAGAATTATATCCCCGTTGAGACTTTCCAGGAAATCTCTCTTGATGTCGGGGCATACAAATATACTTTGAATCCACAGAAGCCTTGTCCAGCAAGGATGGAACGGTATTAGATGAATGCTATCATTTTTATAAGTAGACCCGTACACTCAGAGAACAGAACCCGATCAATGCCAATATAT
>NW_027106113.1:1541967-1544718 GCF_000696795.3 Halyomorpha halys | reverse complement strand
TATTATTCTTATTCAATATTACTATTTGCTTGTTATGTAAGCCCATTTATTTAGGTGTTGCCCCTGTAAATAATAAACATATTGTTATTTGGAATAATAACAAAAACCTTAAACTCGCAAAGATAGCAACCATGTACCTCTAAACTTATATGATTTTCAGGGTTACATCGTAGAACGCTAGTAGCCAGTGATAATTTATAAACCAATGACAGAAAAATATTGCCTGAGATACAGCACGTACCCTTGACCGACCTTGACAGAACTGAGAAAATACATCCAGAGCTTGCTCAGTTCAGATTATCGCGACAAACCGTAATTAAGAACGATGCTTTCTAGTGATATTTCACAAATCTCTTATCAGTTATGTTAGAAAGTGTAGAGATATGTATCATATACATTGAAAGTTTACTAGCTAGTCTGAGCCACACGAAAAACGTCGAGATTGTTTATTTTTCTTGTCAATTTAGAAGTGAAATTCACTGCTGCACTGATTTTTCAATAAATAACACTTAACTAAGGATTCTTGATATACACATTAATTAAATGTTTCTGGCCTAAAAGGGGTGGAGATTTGAAGGTTGAACTTTTTATTTTTTTATTAACACCGATATAGTTCGTCAATATTGCTTAATTGTTCCAAAAAATATAGATATTTCATTCATTCATACATTCACTTCGGGCTTCTTATATTAAAAATTTAATTAATTAAAAAATAAATTAATATATAAAATTAATAATAATAATAATAAAATCAGCCTATTTTTATAGATAAACAAATTGAATAGAAACCAACCAATTCAGTGATTGATTGCAATTTTTTTTTTCATTGGCGCGACAGACCGTGGAGGTCTAAAGCCTCGCAGGATGTATTTCTTAACTACATCGCGCGTTTTCGGACGTGGTTTTCATAGGGTGGGTCCGTCACTCCCACGCCTATTTTCGTGAGTGCCACCCATTGGCTGACGGGCCTCACAAATGTCCAGGGGAGATTGTGAGTGAGTATTGCATAATTTTATGCTTGAAAAAACCTCTGGTTGCGCCGGGCTCAAACTCACAATCTATGGGTTGGCAGACAAGCGGTTACCACGTCACCCCTAAATAGATTGATTGTAATAATAAAAAAAAATAAATAAAAAAAAACTACAAAATAGATGAAGATCGTTAATGCAAGAAAAATTTAGTATAAATAATTCTAATAATAACTGTATAAAATTAGTAATGTTCTCAATATTAAAAAAAAATTTTGTAAAAAAAAAAGGAATTTAATTTGATAAATGAAAGAATTCCGTTGATTAGAGCTGGAGCTATGTAATACCCTACCAACAACCGATGGAGAATTTTCGCCTAAATTTCATTTCATTGCGATACCGAGGAATTCTTGGCCTAATCCTATATTTTAAATTAAATTGTACCTCGTTCAATAAAAAAAAAGTAATGTTAGCAATTTTCTAATACCAAATATAAGAATTCTTATGTTTCCTTAAATAACTGTTTATATGGGTTATTATCATAAAAAGGGGCCATTTTTTAATTTCAGATTTTCAGCAATGTGATAGTACTACAACCAAGTAAATGAAAAATTAGGGAAAATCCCTGAAACACATTACTAGAAAATTAATACCCATTTAAACAATAAATATTTTATATGTATATATAGTTGACTGTAAAACTTAAATATAAGAAGATGGTCTGGGTTGCGGTAAAAAAAAGAACAAATAGTTTATAACTATTTTAATGATCGACGTTTCGCCCCACATTGCAGGGTTTCATCAGGGCTGTTCAAAGCGAAAGGTTGAACAGCTATATAATAAATACTTTAAACAGTTACATAATAAATACTTTACTTCTGAAGGATATAAATAAGGAAGAAACTACGAAAAGAGCTGCTGTCCTTCGTTTCTCTAGATAGGTAGTAATAGAGTTTGGAAAAAAAATAGTGTTCACAAAGCTTTTTTCGAATACCTCGACTCCGCAATTACCTCAAAAATGATCAACTGTCTGAGATTAAACAGAAGTAAAAATAGAGTCATCTATCCTCTCTGTCATAAATACTGGAAATTCCAAAAAATCTATAAAAATCTGAAACTACAAATACACTGTGCCATGATAAAGCCAGCTCTGATACCAATACGGCTCTGAGACCTGGGCTCCAACCTTAGAAAGCAGAATTGAGAGATTTGAAAAGTAAATCCTCCGTAAAATTACAGAAATAATCAGGGGTCAGAGCCTTGACACGTAGAGGAGAAGAACTAACTGTGAACTGCTTGCAGTGACTAGTCAGTCAATATCTCACGATATAAAAGCAAGGAGAATAAAATGGGCGGGACTTCCAGCTTGAAGCAATCCATCAGGACGCTTCTATTCAACAGTGAATGCTGCTATAATTGGCAAGAGACCACGTGAGAGGCCAAAAACCAGATGCATAGACTGAAAGACAAAGATGCGAAAGTGCTTCATGCAGCAAACTGAACAGCCGTGTCCAAGGCAGGAAGAAGGCTGGTTCAGGCATCCAAGATATACAAGGTCTATTTGCAGACCCAACAGAAAAATAATAAAATAAAATATATTTATCAAATTCTTAGTTTGACGTGTTCTAATTAAGAGTATGATTGAAGGTGAATTGTGTAAATAAGAAAGTAATGTTGTGGTTTTGTTTTGTTTTTTTTCAATTTTTACAAAAAATTGATTAATCATGGTACTTTAAAAAAAATTATAATACATAAATGCTCATGTATTATAATTTTTTTTAAT
>NW_027106113.1:1536875-1541917 GCF_000696795.3 Halyomorpha halys | reverse complement strand
ATTAAAAAAAATTATAATACATGAGCATTTATGTATTATAATTTTTTTTAAAGTACCATGATTAATCAATTTTTTGTAAAAATTGAAAAAAAACAAAACAAAACCACAACATTACTTTCTTATTTACACAATTCACCTTCAATCATACTCTTAATTAGAACACGTCAAACTAAGAATTTGATAAATATATTTTATTTTATTATTTTTCTGTTGGGTCTGCAAATAGACCTTGTATATCTTGGATGCCTGAACCAGCCTTCTTCCTGCCTTGGACACGGCTGTTCAGTTTGCTGCATGAAGCACTTTCGCATCTTTGTCTTTCAGTCTATGCATCTGGTTTTTGGCCTCTCACGTGGTCTCTTGCCAATTATAGCAGCATTTACTGTTGAATAGAAGCGTCCTGATGGATTGCTTCAAGCTGGAAGTCCCGCCCATTTTATTCTCCTTGCTTTTATATCGTGAGATATTGACTGACTAGTCACTGCAAGCAGTTCACAGTTAGTTCTTCTCCTCTACGTGTCAAGGCTCTGACCCCTGATTATTTCTGTAATTTTACGGAGGATTTACTTTTCAAATCTCTCAATTCTGCTTTCTAAGGTTGGAGCCCAGGTCTCAGAGCCGTATAGGTATCAGAGCTTTATCATGGCACAGTGTATCTGTAGTTTCAGATTTTTATAAATTTTTTGGAATTTCCAGTATTCATGACAGAGAGGATAGGTGACTCTATTTTTACTTCTATTTAATCTCAGACAGTTGATCATTTTTGAGGTAATTGCGGAGTCGAGGTATTCGAAACTGTCTATTTTCGGAAAGACTATAGCAATACTATGTAGTTTGGGTGGATTTTTCGTCACACAATCCTATGCTTTGTTTTATTTTAATTTTCTCACAAACATATCTCCTCTACTTCTCTTATTACTATTTCCTTGTCATCTTAGTTTGTTCCTAGAAATGCAATGTCTTCCCGAGCACGCTAGGATTTTTTATTTTATTCCGACGTGCACCCCACCATTTGCACGTGATGTTCTACTCAATTTCTCTAGGGCATGTAGGTACATACATTTGTTTTGTAGTTTGATTATTTCGTCTTTTACTAAAGTGCCAAATAACTTTTATAAAATACGACTTTTTGTTGTCTTATTTCCACTCTTAGGCCATATTTTATTTCTAGGGTTCACTAAACTTTACACCAGGTTTGTCGTCTCTGGAATTAAACATACCAGCCAAGATATGGAAACTATAAAGAACCTGATACAATGCTGCGACAGTACTCTTGCCTTTCTTATTCTCGGCAATGAAAATAAAGTTTTGCAAAGTAAATATTTACTAAATTGGAGGGAGTAAAAAACTTTGTTGTCTCTTGGTAGTTACTTTATCAGACACCCTTATTAAATTCTAGGTCCAGAGAAGGGCGGTATTCTTAAGAAAGGATTTTACTTTATTAATTTAATTAAACATTTCACTTTATATTTTTTATTAGTACTAACGGTCATAAATAAGTAATTATCTTATTTTCGTTTTAGGAACATTATCATCATAACCAATAATGATTTTTTGGCATGCATTAAGTTTGAATACTACATTGATAAAGTTATTAAAACAATAAACTGCAATTGAAAATACTAAAGTATTGATAAATATAGTTTGAATTTTAAAACTGGTTTAAAAAAAATTTTTTTGAAAATTTGATTTGGTAATTTTGGCAGATCATTATTATCTAACTTGAAATTTCAATTTTAAAAATATTTTAATTTTATTGGTTATTCTGATTTGTTCCATTGTGTCAGTTCTTTTTCAGAGACATAGATGAAGAAGAGCCTTACGCGATGCGGGCGAAGTAACGAAAAGAAGATATACTCTTCTACACAATAGCCAGAATAATTAATATTAAAAACAAAACAACATGTTAATTCGAATAATGAGATAATTTTTAGTATAACTACATGAAATTCAGTTGGTTTGAGGTACATCTCGAATCGTGACTATAATTATTTGCAATTGCTATCCATAATTTATATTTATATTTTATGTTATAAACGAAAAAAAAGGGACAGATTGTTAATGATCTGAAAGAAAAATCTAATGGTTGACGTAACAAACTGCTTAGTTCTAAACCTTCGGATAATCCTAAGACCCTTCCTATGATAAAAAAATGTACAACTTTTTTTCAATCCATGCATACAACATTTTACCATTAGACACGCTCCTGGATATAGTACTTTCCTCGGTGTTATCCCGGATTTAAGTATTTTTCCTTTTATTTATTTTTTTTATGTCCTGACTATTCGATTCCGCTATAAATAAAAACAGGAAAAAACATTGCTAACTTATTTTCAACAGAAATTGAGGTAGTGAATCTCACGCATGTAATATATATATTTTTTTTAATAATTTATTTATTGATATTTACAACTATATACATATATACACATCAAGTAAATTTGCTGTAAGTGATATTATGACATGATAAAAACATGTGGAAAATCTACCCATTGATTGAACTCCCACAAACATTTCTAAAGGAAAAGATCTCGAGGCCATCTTCTTTTTAGACGCCTAGGAGGATTATTAGGTAGTGAAGGAGAAGCCAGGTTAGAAACGAGTTGGTTTGGGTGGTTGGGAAGTTTATTATGGAAGGATTGGTATCTGGTTCAGTCTTTTGTAATGGATTGGAAGTTTGGACCGTTTGTCTAGTAAATGTTGTAATAGTCGGAATCGACGAACAGCTTCCTGTCTTTTCAGTCTTGTATGCGGATTCCATTTCAGTCGTTTGTCCAGATTTAGTCCTAAGTAACGGATCTGTTCAACAGGAATAAGTGGGGTATTATTAAAAGATACTGTAGGGCAAGACGAATGTTTATGACGAAGGGTAAATGTGATTTGGTGGGATTTATTGGAATTTATTTTAATCCTCCAGTTTTGGCACCATTCTTTGAGGGTGGTGACACAATCCCACAGAATTGGAGGGATTGGGATACCATGGAAGGATCATTACTCACTGACAATAGTCATCGGCATACGTGGTGAGAATAGTGTTAGGATGGGTTGGGATGTCAGCTGTAAAAACTGTATAAAGGATAGGACCAAGGATACTACCCTGAGCTACACCAGCAGACTGAGGAAACAGGGATGATTAAGCGCTGTTGTGATTTACTTGAAATAACCTGTCTGAGAGATAAGAACAGATAATGAGAAAATATGTAGGGGGTAGAAATGTATGGATCTTGTATAGCAGTCCTGGGTGCCAGACTCGATCAAAAGCCTGTTCTACATCAAGAAAGACTCCCGCGCTCCAATGAAGACGAGACTACATCGACCACACGATGGCATTGCTGGATAGTGGAGTGGGATGTTTTGAATCCAAACTGGTGATCTGGGATTATGTGGTTGGAATCTAGGATGGGGTACAGGCGTTTCTCAAGGATTTTTCCCATGATAGGTAACAAAGAGATAGGACGGTAAGAGGTTGGGTGTTCTGGCGGCTTTCGAGGTTTGGGAATCATTTTGATTATGGATAATTTCCATGGGTCAGGAGGAATATAACAGATTTTCGAGGAAGATGTTTTAGAACATGGGATGTAATTAGGTCATAACCAGGAGCTTTGCGGGTTGGTAAATTCTGGATGATGTTGGATATCTCTGATGGATGAAATGCTTTAGGTGGCATAGTCATTTGGAGTGGAGTATTCAATACTTCTTCAATGTGTTCAAGGTTGGTTGAATTAAGGATGTCAGGGTTTGGCTTAAAGGTTTTAGAAAGATGCTGACCGAATATTTGAGATTTTTCTTCGTCCGATTTTGTCCATGTTTGAGATTCAGTAAGAAGTGGGTGATTAAAATTCTTGAAGTTAAGATTCTTCTTAGTAGTCGTCCATAAAGATTTGTCAGTAGTCGCGAGGTTTTTAGTTAAGTTAGTTCAATTTTGCGTTTTGAATTTTTTAAGTTCTGTTTTAAATTTGTTTGTCAATTTAGTATAACATGTAAGATTTAAATCAAAATAACCCAGGTCAGGTATTTTTCAGCTTCAAGAGACAAAAAGTACTATAAAATGACATAGTCAGATCTTAAGGTATTAAATGATATGAGCATAATTAATAGGTTAATAAAAAGCTTTAGTTCAAAGATCATTTTTAAGTAATATTAAATAAAACTGACTAATAAGAAGTATTCTTGAGATTGTCTTTAATATATATTTAATGTTTTCAATATTATTATTTCTTCATTTCTATTTATTATAAACAACTATATAGTGATAGATAATTATTTCAGTGGGATTAATTTTTAATTATCAAGTATCAATAAAAATGATTGAGGAAAAAATCTTTTGGACCACATAATAGTTAAATAATAAACCCAACATATCGCACTGAAAACCAATAAAAATCTCATTGTGAACTGAGTTTAAAAAAGTGTAACATGGATATAGAAGGGAACAAAAAAATTACAATCCAAATAATATTTATCAGGATATTAACAATAAGGTAATTTAATTTTTTTCCTACTTAGTGTGATAAATATATGAGTTTTACCAAATATATGAATGAAGAACATCTTAGTTTATATAATTTCAACAGAAATATGTATTTTTTTAAAAATGAATCATGTGCAAAATGTTGATTAATATATATCAAATCTATCAATATTTTTTTAATCTCCAAGAAAAAATTGCATAGTATGAAAAAAAAATATAACAAATCGTTTCAGGAGTAGTATTTATGAAAATTTATAATTTTAAAATATGACAGGGTTGTAGAAGTAAGTTTCAAAGGGCCTGAACGTGGCGAAGATGTGGAGAATGTAAATATGTACCTCCGGGGTCAACCCAGAAAAATCTGGCGCTCGGGCCTGATTCTGACCAAATCACCTCTTTGCACAACTGTTGGTCTAGTAACAGTACTTCCTTGCAAAGTACTACATCCCTTACCCTATGGGTTGTAGCCGTACAGATTTATTTTATACATAGAGTGGCTGCGTGTGTACATATGTGTGTCTGTTTGTGTATGTGTGTGAGAGAGAGTGAGAAAGGGAGGGAGGGAGGGAGG
>NW_027106113.1:1462656-1536797 GCF_000696795.3 Halyomorpha halys | reverse complement strand
AGAGAGAATTTTATTTATTTTCATTTTTTATTCTTTGAAATTTAATTTTAACATAAAAAGGTAAATATATACCAAAAAGGTATGTATCTTGATTATTTATCTCGTAAAGTTGATGAATTTCAAATATTTACACTAAATTAACTCAGTTAACCGTCCCACCACGTTTCACATCGGCCCCAAAGATAGAGAATAGCTAATGAGTTCACAATGGAAAAAGAAAGTCAAATAACAAAAAAGAGAAAAATATTCAAAGAAGGGACAAAACCTAATTAGTGACGATAAAACCCCCCTGTGTTCTACCCGCATTAGTTTAAAATGGACAGCAGTACATTTTCAAAGAGAATTGGCAACCAGGTTAACTTTTACAATTCAGTAATAATATTAATTATTACATCTAAAATCGTTGAAGGTGGATTTTTCAATACAAAAATATTCAGCTTTTTCTTAATACACTAATTAAGAAATTATTTTTTACAAATGTTATGCCCCTGTAAAATTGATTTGTAGGGTAAATAACAACGATTATTATCAACCTCAAAGATATTTTGTAAATATATTACCAAATCTAAAAATAAAAATAATTACAAATTTCAATTTAATAAAAGCTTTTAGGAAGCAGAAAATGATATAAAGGACGGAGGGAGAAATATCAAGAATTAATTCTTCTAAAGCGGGAGGGCCAAAAAAGACCGGAGATTACCAACTAATCGCCTTAACATTGTTATCTGTAAAGACGGTTTTAAACTGTTTTATCTTTGGGATACTTGAACGAAATAATTGTCAGGATATATTAGTTCATTGCCCCGTTGGAGCGTAATCGCGTCTTCCTATTAAACTAATAAAAATTATACCTTGTTAAATTCACCTCTTTAACGGTAATATGTAACTTGCTTTTAATACGGAACCCTTCAATATTTCCTTCCGAATATTCTGGCCCAATGCGATATAGAAATATGCAATTGTTATTAGATCAGCGGCTCCCAAATATTTTTCGTCGCGACACCCTTGCTAGGGTGAAAATATTCATGGCACCCTAATATTCGAGGCACGACTATCCTTTGAGCAGTGGAATATCTATGGAAAGACGAAAAATCGTGCAAATTAAATGCTCAACATTTATCAAATATCAAAGATAATTTATGTATATCATAATATTTTTAATAGATGACCATTAATAATAGATTAAAAAGTACCACTACAATCCGACATTTTTCTACTTATTCCTAAGCCTGAATGGCGTACAAGTGGTAAATGTATACAATAGACAAGAGAATAATGGTGGCTTTAATATAAATGGATTATTCCTGTAAATTGCTAATCATTGTCAAAATTAAATATTCCCATGGCTTCCTGGCTTTCGATTGCGATATACCAGGCACACACTGTCCCAGATAATTGTCTCCACCAAGCTTCAGTTTTGTACAAGCACCTATTGAGGTTAGAGACTTTCGAAATTAATTTTAAGTTTTTCAACCATTTATTAATATGTGGTAAGTTGCATTAATAACAATGAACCGTGTTGTCTGGATTTTTGGAGTTCCCGCTCGTTATGAACGGTTTCTATATAATAACATTTTTTTTAATCCACATTTACACCCTTAGAGACATTCCTCTATCAAAATGAATTACTTCACATAAATTCTAATATTATAAATTCAGAAATGCATTACTTGCATTATTTCAGATATTATTTATAGTTGTAAAATATGTCGTCGGCCCAATGACAAAGTGGCGAAGATAGAAATTCTTTATTGACAGGAAGCCAAATACAGTGGGTTGCTATAATAAATAGTAATATATCTTAAAAGACAATATAATAAAATTATATAAACGAAATATACTGATGTCATATTACAACTTTTGTTTTAATAACTAAATTACATTAAATTTGTATTTATTTCTTTGTTTCTATGAATTTTTGCTTTGTTTTGTTATTACCACAATATATTTCATCCTCTCATTACATCCCACTTTATCATATCTCGTATTCCTCTTTTTCAGTGATCTGTCACAAATGTGGAGTTTACTAAACAAGTTTTATTTCAAATTTATAGACTAATGGAAAAATTTACTTTCAGTAAGCACACATAAAGAAAAAATAAGAAAACGTTATAAATATGTGAGATCTATAAACGATGTTGACAACAAATAAATTGGTTAAAAATTAATCAATAAATAAATGGAAGAGAATGTAAAAACAAATAAATAATATTTAAATACGTTTTTATGAAGTATAAAAGTAGAATTTCTGAGGGCATTGTTTTTGAATTATAATTGTAAATTCAAGGTGGTAGCTAATTTCAAATTTTGATATTTGCTATTTAATAATTTAGTATTTTATTTAGCTACGTCACATGTTCTGTTGGGTATTGCATAATGAACCAATAAAAATTATGATGTACCAAAAATAGTACATTGAAATTGCATATCATGTGGTAGTATTTCTTTTTCTTTTTTTTACCAAAAGTATACAATCTAACTTTTCTTTTACTTTATAAAGAAATATGATGGATTGGTGCCTAGAAACTGCAAAATGATATTTTCCATTGTGGCAAGTTAGTTTGCCAATCCACTCGAACCAAACATTTCAATTACACACAATAGAAGAACTACATTCACTTAATATGATAAACTTACCATATAGTTTCTCATTATTCCGTTTTTTGACACAAAATGATTGTATACCATAGTATGGTCAAAGAAAGAAACACTCATAGAGTTCAGGCAAGAGCTAGTTTTCTAGAATATTTTCTTTAAACATTCCACTTTCCTAATCCAACGATAGTGATAAGTTGATCCCCTCTCAAACCGTTATATTTAAATTAGTCCAAAACATTTTCAGAAATTCACCCTTTATCGTACCACAACAATAAGAGAATTAGATAAAACATTAACGAATTAATTTTTAGGAAGTAAATATAGTAGTGGTAGTAAATAATTTCAGTAAAATTTAAACAAATAACTATAGTATAGTGCAGTTCCTAAAATATTTACTATTGAGACTTCTTTACTGTGCGGACTTTATTATTTTTCTGTAGGCAATGAATACAAATACATTTGAAGCTTATTAACTTCGTAAAATGGTCAGGTAAATATGCAACAATATCGAAAAATATTTCATGAGAGTATTGTGTATTTTTTGTTTAACACTTGAATATGAAAGAGAAAATATCTTAAAGTACCACTAATACAAAATACACACATTGACGATAATCATAATTGAATTTTTCGATGTTCTAGTCCACCTCGAAACAATTTAATTTTTATTAATGAATGGGCCCTAAGTATTTACATTTTCAAACGTCGACGTTTTTAATACTGATAATCCGGGGCTTCAACGGAGGATTTAATTTTCTCTCCTGAAAATTGAATTTCCGATAATTCAACGATAGCAAATTCCTCATCTGATGAGACAAACATAATCTTCGTATTAAAATTGGGAAACCTATCTTTCTCCTAGAATCGCGATAATGTGAAAATAAACTTGTCATCAGCATGATGGATATAGGGACACAAGAAAGAAAAATCAAGGAAATTGCTGAGTTCCCTCGTTGACAAAAGTTATCTAAAATATTTAACCAGGAACTGAAGGAAGAACATTTTTAAAATTTATTCATGACATTTGCTAAATTTGATTAATATTTTGAAAACAATCGATAATTAATAATTTTCCAGTTCAGTTAAGTATTGTCAACACAAAATTATCATTACTTGCAAGGTTACAATACCTAAGTATTGAAGAATTACGTCCATTGTTATGAATAAAATACTACTCTCCTGAAGTGCAAAGTTGCTTGGTATTTTATAAAAATAAAATAAATTTTAAAAAAAGACAGTAATTTTAATTTTAAACATAATTATGTCAAAAACAGCTTGGCAAAGCTATTGGAGAAACTAAATAACGTGAATTTGGCACTAACCAGATCAACAGTAAATTATCCTGTCAATTATAAATAAGAAATCAAAAATAAATAATAATTATCAAATATCAAGAAATTAATCTAATTGTGAAATAAATAAGCGTATGCCTTCTTATAAATATCAGAAATAATTAAAAAAATCAAATTTGTATCGCTACAACCTATGAAGGGTCAGAGGTGCAGTACTTTGTAAGGAACTACTTTTACTAGTCCATCGGTTGTGCAAGGAGGTGATTTAGTCAGAATCTTTATCCAATTAGGATACCCACTTTACGAGGCTGAGTGGACCCCGGAGGGCTCCCGAAACCACAGGGCTGACTCAATGGCTACCAGTGAAACAGATAATAATAATCTGCCCAGCCGAATTCAAACTCGGGTCCATGGAGTTATTAGTCCATTTTCTTTTAAGCATTCAACGTTTCCATGACCGATATAAACTTTAGAGGGATTAATGGATGCTTTTGGAGACCTAATTCAAAAAAGTTCTGGTAAAAATCCATTTTTTGCAATTTAATGGAATAAGCGTCTTTCCGAAGTGTTGGATTGATGTTATGGTGGTACATATAAAATCGTTTTAGAATTAAATTTTATGTAAGCATTCGTCATAAAATATACTCAATTCACAAAATTGCATTTTAGAGTTATGTGCGCCGTAGTTATGTGGGGGGGGGGGAAATAATTGAAGAAGATGGGAGGCTAAATATGAGCTCAAAAGAAACTTAAGGAAAGACAGTTGTACCTGATCAAGTTTTACCTTAAAATCCTAAAATTGGATATTTTAAGGGAAGTGTCAATGGAGTCTTTCCTATTTCCAATTAATATATCATACAAACTACATTATTTACTTTAAATATAGTTGTTTTCAATAATATAAAACGATATTTTAATAATGAAACCTTTAAAAGGAAAACAATATAGATGTACTTTGGTTAAGATAACAACAGTCTGTAGGCAGTTTAGGCGCCCCTACACTTCAGCCATTACACTCCAGTTTCGAGGCGGCCCTGACACGTCCCAACCAACCCCTAGATCCAACTGCCATCTGTCACACCTGATTACCAATATAATCTAAAGTCTACCTATGCTCTCCGCAAAATTGTATTATGAGGTAGATCAAATTGGAAATTTCAAGGATGTTCCTAAAGCTAAAATAAAACGATTTAAGCACGTGATCATAATATTGACATGTAGTAAAAGTTTCTTCTTAATCTATTTAGAATTATATTATTTTTAAAAAAACATTTAATGTTAATTCATATAATTTAACATATCAAAATAACTACTTTATGCAACAAGCAATACTTTTAGTACGTATAATTATCAAACAAATAAAAAGTATAATAAAGTATACCAATAAATAAATGGATAGAGTAAATTACTCACAAGAAAGTACCGTATATTTATCAAATCAATAAAAAATATAATAAAAAGTGAATAGAGTAAATTACTTACAAGAATCCACCATTAAGGAAAAAAGCACTCACCTGGAACAAAAATAATTACGTATTATATTGAAAAACGTAATGTGATGTAGTGATTAAATTCAAATAAATAAAATTACAAAATACAATAAAATATCTTGTAAAATATGGTAATATTTTTTATACTTATAACAGTAAATAAACAAGTAATCATAATTCTAAATGAAATTACAGGAATAAAATCCTCCTGATTAGTAATTTTCCTGAAACATCTAGGTGTTCAGGAAAAATGTTCAATTATTAACATTACGAACAAAGCTTTAATGAATGAGCTGTACTTCTCTTTTTTATAATTCTTTACATCTTATCACATTTTTCAGGTGCTGGATTCAAAGATCATTTAATTTTTGTTTGAACTATTTTTTTTTTATCGTAAGGACATTATTGTCCCATTCAATTTGATACTGATAAACGATTATTATTTATCGTTCTACTTGAACTGCCAACAGGAACTCTGGAATAATGAATAACAATAATACTCTAGAATCCTTCAAACGTGAGCCAGAAGAGAAAATGCCTTGCCTAAAATTTCTATACTTCAACAAGTTAAGGTTGTAACAGAGTATATTTTTACAATGAAAATGTATTATTGTTTGACTAAACGTTTGTACAAGTAATTAAAGAACACAACCTTACAATTTATATGGAAATGTAAATAAAATTGGTTGCCAGAGGGCTACAATAATAAGACAATATGCCGTTTATAATACAATATTTTACAAACACAGGAGGTGTGAGGGCTTCTTCCAAAATAAAAATATTTTGGTTGGATAATCATGTTGATATCGAAACGTTTTACAGCGTGTAAAAATCCTTGCTCATTTTCTGACGTTTACTGTAATTCCTTTCCTGCCTAGGTTTGAACTTTCTACAATTCTTTTTTCTAATTTTCTCAAGATATTTTTAACTTTTTTCCATAGCAGTTTTTAGTTAAAGTAAATATAAGCATGCCCATAACTAAGCCACGTTCCATAGCAAAAACAATTCACAGGAGAAATCCGATCCAATAAGAAAAGGTAACATTTGTTAAAAACAAGTAATTAAAACAAAAATAATAGTAAAAACTATAACAAGTCAATGATATAATATTAAACAGTAAATCTTCTTTATTATCACAATAAATTGATTCCTAAAAGACATAAATAATGTATTAAAGGCAAAGAAGACTTGCTAGACATAGTTAGACAGCGAACGGCCTTCGATGTAGTAATCAGCGAACACTGGTAATGATCCATTCGACAATGGACGTGGGGCTGGCCCAGATCTAGAACATTAAAGAGTAATTTACAGCCGAGATTGTAAATTAGGTAACTTCCTGGCCAAGCTTCGACCCTAACTCTGAGTTAGGGGAGCTAATTTTTCGGTTACCGAGTTCAAAATTCATTTTCAGAGCTGAAGTTGGCATACATATGCCGTAGTAAAATATAACAGTTTCTCCGACCCAGATTTATTTTGTAGTAAAGAAATAAATACTCCTTTATAAATATAACGATAGAAATAAATATTTAACTTTCTTAAAATGTTCCTAGATACCTAATTTCAGAGTTTATTGAACCGCATATTAAGACTCTAAATCAAATCCTACTAACCCCATTTTTATTCGACAATAAACTTTGGAATGAAACGTGAATGTGTAATGCATTTATAATCTAGCGGTACTTTTAAAAACTCCCTAAAATTCTTTAAAGATCACAATTACAGAAGCTTTGTTGGTTCTTAAGACCAAAATATAATGAATGCATAAAACTTCAAGATTTACTCAAAACTTTACTTTGAAAAACCGGAGCGGTTTCACATCATTCTACTTTATACAACCAAGGGCAAAAAAAAATTCAAAATATAATTTTTATTTTTTAGTTGCTATTAAAATCCATGTTATAAGCTTTCTGGAAAATCAAATTCATTTTCCACATTTATACATTTTTTATTACTGTGAACAATGCAAAATGGTCATTTATTTCAAGCAAGCAAAATTAAAGGCAATTAAGAGGAATTTATTTTGGAAAATTCAGCCCTATTAAACCCCCCCAGGTTGATCTTATGCTCAATGAAATAGTGAGCATAAGATCAACCTGGCATAAAAAATGATTCAGTATTACAATGATAGACCAAGTTTAATCAAAATCGTTAAAGCCATATTTGGGGGAATCAAAAAATGTGAAAAATCGATAGCAAAAATCTAATTTGGCCGAAAAACAATTTTGAACAATATTCTACTTTAACTAGGAATGTAAAAATAAAATTAAGATATCTTCAGTGTTCTTGTAAAAGGGAAATCAAGAAATTTTCAGGAGATCATTCATACTTACCCAGTCTGGAAAATTCTCATTGTATGAAGATCCTTAAAGATATCAGAGATTTTTAGATAATAATATCGATACCAATTAAATTTCAAATAGTTAAAATAATTCATAACCTGATTATTTCAGTAAACAGGTGAAAATGAGAGAACATGAAACTAGTTGAATTCGTCTGTATAGATCACCAACTAAAGTAGTTCACACACCAACTGTGACATACGTCAGCGTTGTCAAATCGCTTTGCTTCATTTCACGACCAGATTTCCGGGTCGTAAACTCGCCAATATAAACTGGTTAGTGCCGTTTGAAATAAAGTTGTAACTTGCAGTATTCAAGTTTACAAGCTGGCACCTTGCACGAACAAAGTTTAGAACTACAATAAATAATAAATGGGATAAATAATAGTAACTTAGGAAACTATATTGAGAATGAATTATTACTGGTTTATCTGTTTCTACTGATTTAAATTGAGAACGTAATGCACCGATTTTCTTCTATGAAAATCCACAAAACACCACAAACTCTGGTTGGACTTTGCGGGACTTGGTTATATGGAATCAGACAAACTTAAAACGTGTATTTTTGTTGAAAACTCGGATTTGAATTTTTTCATGATCAGACTACTTTCATATTTTTTTAGGTAAGTGAAATAAAAAATAAAAAAAGAGATTTTGTTATTCGGCTAAAATGAAAAAAAAAATGATATAATTCTTTAATGGTCTTACATAATTCAATCTACTAGAAAAAGTTTCCGAAAATACCCTTTTTAACTGAACCAAAATGTTATTTCCGCAGAGATAAAAATGGGAAACGGCCGGAAAGAATTGATAATGGACTTGAAAAAACAACTAAAGCTCAGTTAGGAAGCAGAGGTATTCCAATGGAGAAACCCGTTTTCATGAATACCAATCAGATATTCATTTCAGTTCACCTTAGTATACTTACATAATTCAGGCAAATGGATTTCACTTACCTCATCCTACCTCGTGTCCAACAGATGTAAAATATCATATTTAGCTGAATGAAAAAAAATTAAATTACTTCATTTTTTGTTACTTCCATTAATTTAGCAGGCACTATTTCTGATAATAAGATAATACAACTTATCAGTAATGTAATAGGTAATTTGAAACACAATTGTTATGGCTCGGCATTATTAGCCGGTTATCCTTCCTATTACGGTATCCTCTTTAATATATTCCCGCTCCAGAATTATTTTTCTACAGTATTAGTCGGTGCAGTCTTTTGGTATTTTGATTGAATTATATAATAATGTCTAAATAAATAATCATAATGGTATCCAGCCATAAAGCCCGGACAGTAGAATATACAACCCAAGTATTCATCCTTTAGTTCTTTTACCAAGATTACGTCGGCCCAAGAGCAGCATTGTTCTAATGGGGGTACGGTTCTCATCTTGCACTCCATAAAACATAACATAGGAAACTGTCACGTGATTCAGCTCTTTTTATTCCAAATTCGTAGAAACCACCAAAGTAGTCCTATCTCCAAGCTTCTATTCTCCTGGAATACCTATTCCCACTATTTGAGCTATTTTATTCTCAGTTTTCCCACTCCCTAGAGTTAAGCATATATAGTATCTTGTGCTATGTATAAGTACATTCTCATTCTGACTTTAGAGTTATAGAGATCGATAGTGTTGTGACAGGACCCGCTATGCGGTAGTTGAAACTGGCGCCCAAACAAAAGACTCTTATGATCAAAGTACCTATTTTGATCGAATTCACAGTCTCTACGAAAAATCCTAAAAGAAGATAATCAAGACCGTGGATTTACGATTTATATCCAGTCGAGGGAGGATTTCTTAATCCTAAACCGTTGATTTCACTAAGCAGGTTTATATCTAGTCAAAAAAGGATATATTCTATCAGTTTTCAGTCTTGAAACTGAGTAATCAGCTAAAGCTGTCTGAACCTCTTCTGCGGGAACTAGAAGAAATCTGTACAAATCGAGGCAAAGAAATATGAGATTTAATATTTCCGTATTGTATAGATGTATATATATAACTAAGGCATAGGTATTAGATTCATTGTAATGAAAGTAATTTATTTTTGATAAATAAATGAAATTATTTTATATTGATAAAATATTTGATTGAATTTTAGTGAACTAGATATTGAATTTAATGATTTTTTATTAATATCATTGCATAATCTTAAACAGAGACTATTGATTTCAATTTATAATAAATTTAATATTAAGATTCTTAAAAGAAATATAGATTCATTTAAATTTTTTGATCCAGACTATTTGCCAATGTATAATGGTGATCCGAATAAGCTTTAATGGTTCTTAATAATTCTAAAAAGAGAGCAAAAGTTATCATGTTTTAAAAGTTATATATTTTATAAAATTAATAAAAGTAATCTCATTAAAGGAGATTTTAAATCGTTTAACTTCAGAATCAGAGTACATTAAATTAAATAAGTTTGGGACTGTTAATGAATTTATAAAATACTTTTAAAACCGTAATTCAACTATAAAATTGACATTAAAAACTAAAATAAAAAGATATTTTCTGACCATGAAACATTTGGTAGTAAAAATCTTATAATGACTTCAATAACCGTAATAATAGATATTCAGAAATATCAAAAAAGCCATAGAACTATAACATATGAATTGCAAAAGTAGCTTCTAAAGTGCCTTTAGAATTACAAAATAATAATTTCGAAATTTCTTCTAATAATAACCAAACGGAAAAGTATAATAATTTCCAAAACCAAAAAATAGTAACTATAGTTTAAATAACTTTCACATGAAATATAAAGAAACATCGTTTTACATTTAAGTTTCAGATATAACCGAAGTCGTGGAACAAAAAGATAACTTAATAAAATCAATGATAATCCATGAAATAATAATGAAAAAGTAATCTGAAACAAATGAATATAAAAATAATGAACATAAATAACAAAAAGCACGTTTTTTAGGTCCAGATGGAATTGAAAGAAATGGGGGTACATTTAAAAGAAATTAAGAGAAAAAAAATAACAATTTCAAAGGAATATTAAAATTAATTGATGAAACCGAGAAAAAAGAAAAACTTAAATATGAAATTAGAAAAAATAATGAAAATTTAAAAAGTAAATATTTTGAAAATGAAAATAAAAAGTGAAATTTTTATGATAAATTCTATAGAAAAACCCTTAGGAAATGAAAAAAAATTGTCCTTAGAAACTTTTAAAGACCGGGAAAACCTTTTAAAAAGAAATGTGTATTCTAGGTGTTCCAAATGTAATTCATCATAGTTTTTTTTTTTTTTTTTTTTTTTTTTTTTACTTTTTTTAGTAAAAAATAATGCAAAAACTTATACAACAAGTTTAGTAAACAGATCATTGAAACATCATTAATGCGGAACTTTCAATTGAAATAACAAAGGAAATATTTATTGAAAGACAATTGAGATGTTTTATATCAAAAGTTAATATACCACCTCTCAAAAGGAAAGATTTGTTGAGAAATAAAAATTCTAGAGCAAAACATAATCGATTCATTTTAAAATTTGAATTATATCTTGTGAAATAAGTGTTAAAGATCAACATTTAAAAAAATATTGATGAGTCTATATGAAATCATTCCAAATTTAATTTTTTAATGATAATTTTGCAGAAGTGGATATACTGACTTTTGATAGAAAACCCCTCAATTGGAGTGAAATTCAAATAATGAAAACCTCACGCAAGGCAGAGGGTAAGCAACAAGTGGAGACCGAGCCCTTAAATCTCATTGGTCACTCAATTAGTCTTTAATTAACACGACCGAGCTACTATTACCTTACTCCAGATTACACAAAATAAATTCTTGTCACGTGGATAATCTGCTATGGCCCCCGATCACGATTAACTCAAGGTTAGTTTAAATTACCCGTCCTCAAGAATCAAATATTTATGCTCTATCACAGTACTAACTAAAATTTCAAGATTGGATGTTCTGAAACAGCGTTACGGAACAATGGAAGTCGCTGGAACTATTCGTGTCAGTCGTATTATAATCATTATTGTAGTGTTGTTGTGGTTTGACTTGCTTCTGCTTAATATTTTTTAATATAGGTTAGTAACCTGAAGAATAACCACCTATGTGATGGTCCTGATTTCAAGTCTCTAACGTGACTTCTGAGAGTCACATGGGGCGAACGTTACATGGCACCCATAGTTCCGCAAAGACTAACCATAACACTCGGTGAAAATTGTCAAAAATTTACTTACAAGTGACTTCTTTACTGTACTTACAACAACTTGGCATCCAACTAATTAGCAAAACCTCTGTATAACCTCACAATTTTTTTTTTTTAATTTACTATACTCTTCACTAGGACCTCACTGCTCGGTGGTCAGCAGTCAATTAAAGATACCGTGTGACGATATACACATAACTCATGCTCGTTTTCACACAGTACGGAATCACCGTGCTCTTCTATATCAATTTTGCTCCTTGACTTTCTTCTACCAATGGTTTATTCCTATAGCTTCTTCTCTTCGAGGCGTAGTTTTCTAATCGTTTACTAAGCCTTGTAGATCGGGATCTTGTGTCCTCGTCATGAGTTGAAGGTCCTTCCTCGTCATGAGTTTCTCCGTCTATACTTCAACCCTCAAAATCAGTGCCTTCTAGATAGAGGCTACGACAATGCTCTACTCAATATCCAGTACACAGCTAATGGTACAAATGAAATTGTTATTCTTCAACAACTTTTGTTCGAAAGTCAGAATAATTAAGAAAATACGAAAAAGGAAAAAACAAAACAAACACGGATGGGATGAGGAGTGAGATATGCCTCACAAAATTATTACCTGTGGTTGAAGGATAAACGCAAAGCTCACTCAGTAGATAGAGTTCTACTTGAGTAACTTTTACATTACTTTTAATTAAAACTTATAAAAAAAATATAAGTGAAAGGGAGGTACCTCCTTCTATGGCTTACTCACAAATCATCTAAAGTAACCACACAGTGGGATCTAAACAGCAAGAGAAATATATTGCGGAAATTACTAATTTCGCCTGAGTATGTCAAAGATCGGATACGTTATACCGGGACAGAATGGCAAGAGGAATGTGGAGCAGTCTCTGTAGCGTGGAGATACTAATGCAGGTAATAAATTATTTTAACATATTCAAATTGAAAAAAAAAAAATGATGTATTTCATTAAACTGCCACAGGCCATTCAATGTCTTTGAAATTGACTTTTAAATACTAATAATTTAAATTAGAATTAATTAATTGATTATAAAAAAGTATTTACAGTTTTATCCTTGCTAAAATATTATATAGTATAAAATCAGCAGAAAGGGTATTTCCAAATAAATTCAAATAGCATACCTGGAACTGATTGGATCCAAATCGCAACGAAATCCATCCACACAAATTTGCTTGTGTATTCAATTTCCCGAATCCGACGCTATATTGGCGAGAAACTATCCAACCACTAGGATCACAATCAGGTAAGTCAATCTGAGTTGTGGTAAATGCAATCACATCAAGCCACTAGGCATAATTCAGGTCCCCATAATCTCTACACTAATCAGTGCATGGTATCAAATAGTAATATACCAATTTTCTGAGTGTTCTTGTAAAACGTCCCATTTCTATTTAATGAACATGAAATACATTTTCGCTGACTAATCTCCCAATATAGGTACACGATACTGTCAGTGAATTAAAATCTGTACCGCTACAACTCATAAAGGGTCAGAGGTTCATTACTTTGTAAGGGAGAACTGTTACTAGACCAACGGTAGTGCAAGGGGGTGATTTAGTCAGGATCACGCTCGACTGCGAAATTTTTACCCAACTAAGGGTTTTTTACACAACTTAGAAGCCAGATTTTTACACAATTTAGGAGGCTGGGTGGACCCCAGGAGAGCTCCAGGCCCCACAGGAGTTGACTCACGGCCTCAGTGTAACAGAAAACAATTTTCTGCCCAGCCGGATTCTAACTCGGCTCCTTGGAGTTAGTAGCCACGCGCTTTACCCCAGGGCTACCGCCCCCCCACTGTCAATGAATGGTTTTTCAATTAATTTATGGGAGATCTTGACACATAACCGGATCCCTTGAATGAAAAATTAATCATGAAATCTTCTAATAGGCAATGACTAGGGATAGTTAAGTCTAATTAGAAAAATATATAAAAAAAAAAAAAAAAAAAAAAAAAAGAAGACGAAACTCAAAGAAAAAACAAACCACCTCAGTATTGTCTGGTAACACCCAAAGAGTTCCAAAGTTCCTAAAAGTCCCACGGGTTTGAACACTTTGGTTGAGAGGGAGTGAGGGGTCTAAGTGATAAAAACTGCGTACTTAATCAGTTTTTGTTTACAGCTTGAAAACTATTGGGGTAAAAAATTAAAGCACATTACATTTTGAAGAAGGTGGTCATAAAACTTTCTTTATTTCTAAACATAGTAGTTTTAGGGATATGCAACATAATCTATTTTATAACAAATAATTTTCTAACATTTCAGCGATAATATCGGGGCATTTGTTTGTTCCCTCCTTATCTGAGAAATAACATGAAAAAAATAACTACTTTAGGAAATTCAGTGTACTTTAATTGAGTTTAGAACACATTTCAATAAACTGTCTGATGATTATAACTATTCTTTAAAATATTGTGGTTTCTAGATATTTCACTTAAGTACATATTTTTAAATATTTCACCGTTTTTATTATTTTCTACATATTCATAAGTTCATATTTCAATCCATATTTCCATTTTGCCTTGAAACCTTTTTTTATTCCCAATAATTTATTTACACATAAAACAGATCAATTTACTGAAATAAACATGTAATATAATGGAATTGACAATTTCACTGTAAATTCGATAGTTCCTAATGGATTCTTTCAAGTTCCAACCACGTCACATCCAATCCTGTACTGTCTATTCCAAATCTATCAATTGATTGAATTGTACGTAGGGTTTCTTGTGGGGTTAAAAAAAAAAGTTTATTAAAAAAAACCAACAGCTAAATTAAATTATCAATTTGTAAATGCAGAGTAAATGGCACCTCTAACATCGAATAACTTTAGAATAAATAAAATATTGCATTTTTATGTAAGAATTAACACATGTTTTGACTTTTTTCACATTTAAAGGCGCGATGACATATTAGATATTAAACTAGCGATGACATCTTGCATCTCTACTAAGTGTGCTACTAAAAGTGTTATATGTCCGACATATTCGGTTAAATTTATAAGCCAAGATCTATACAAATTCAGAAAGAGCTTGTTGGCTTATGGAGATAAAACATGTTTTTCGAAGAGGTGTTATATGATGAATTATGTAGGTAAAATATAATAAAACAAAAACAGAAACTTATCTGAATGAGAATAGTGACATAAAATTTTATTAAATAAAAAAATTTTTTTTTTCGAAAGATGACCAATTTTCTACGTTCCTCGATATTATGATTATAATATAATAATTATATATAATAAACCAATATATATACATAACGATATATTATAATACATACTATATAAATTATTATATAATAATTTCATACTTTCTAAAAGATATATTTTAGAACATATGCCTTTTTGGCTATTAAAATTGAGCGCCTCTGACAAAGTGGTCCCGGTACTTACATTAGACTAGCTTTAACATCCACTCTGTAATTGTTTTAATGACGTGAGACAGGTCAAAAAAATTTATTATTAAAACTCAATCAGGCCCTGGCGATCCGTATATTGATGTAAACTTAATTGCTTTCCTGAATCCAATACAACATCCGGAAACGTTTTTCATTATCCACACGTTTATGTACAACCCTTTTTATTTATTGAAATTCATAACTCTATTAAACCTAAAGAATACATAGTTTAATTATAAATTTCAATTTTTCACTTAACAAATCATATGGGTTTGCAAGTAATTTGTATAATTTTATTTTTCTGTAAGACATCACTTCTCTATTATTAGAGTTATAATTCAATAACTTTGAGCACAGTGCAGTTAAATAATGCAGATGTGGCCATAATTAAAAAATACATATAAATAGAATGTTGAAATACCATTTAAAATTAATTACTAATCGCCAAATTTAATATCATAATTAATTAAAGTATAGTTTCGATAGTTATTTTTAGACAATTATAACGAAAAATAAAATGAAAAAACAACAAAATGAACAAATTTAATTTACAATCAACATTTAAAAATTAAAGTTTATTTTATTTGGGTTGAAAAATGTCCATCATATAATTTAAGGTAAGAAAAATTTAAGAATAATTAACATTCAATTTAAAAAAAATTAAATAATAAATTTATAAATTTAAATATAATTGTAAACTTAGCTGTGTAAATCGTAATCTTTTTCATCCTAAATCGGTTATTTTCGACTATACTATTTCTGAAAAAGTAAAGATGATGGTATTATGTAAGATTTCGGATTGTAGGGAATGGATATGAGAGAAATTCAATGCTTTAGAGGAGGGTAAAAGCACAGACAGCTCTTTATGTCAAAATAGGCTTATATAAACATTTGAAAATAAAAATTGAATTTTCTAACTGAAATAATGCTAATTACTTACAAATGTAAAAGTTAGTGGACTAACTACAAAGTAAATTTTACCATCCTCAAGAAGGATTTTGTGTTTTCAGCACGGAAACACTAGGAACAATTCCAAAACAGCAGTGGCCTAACGGCTCTAGTTATGTTTGTTTGTCATTTTGTCGATTCCTGATGTCACTATTTATTTTTTTTTTGTTTTTTAACTAAACAAAAAGTCTATGATAGCCCGGTCAACGACCTTAATTCATCACCAAAAATGATAACTGAAACAACAATAACACTTATGCACTGCCGTTCGACTACTACCGCTGTGGAAATGATTTAATGCTCGAAGTAATCACTCTGAATTTTAATGTTTACATGATATAATAAAGTAGTTGGAACACATTTTAATTTATTTATTATAACATTAAGGTCATTATCGATGATGAAATTCGGGGCAAAGCATTGTTTTAAGGATTTCGGATTGGAATGGAATGGATATGAGAGGAATTCTATAGTTTATAGGAGCACAAACACCAACGCCTAAGGCTCAAACAGCTTGTATAGAAAATATAAAATTAAAATCAAATTACCTATACTAAATAATGTTCTTTACTTACAAATTAATAAGTTAATAAAATAAATAAGTACACTTTACAGTACTCAAAAGGTAACCTAGACCGTTATGACATAAAAAATTGGTACTGAAAAAAACAAAAATAAAAATGACTAAAAAAAAACTTAAAATTTATCGAAGTATAATCTGTTTAAGCAAAGAATAAAGTTTCCTGATGAAACTGTGGAGAAAATGAGTATTTTTCTCAATTAGTTAAGGAGACATTGACATCCGCTTTGGCCTTAATAAAAATGGAAATTAATGCGAGAATTATTAGAAAATTAATCAGCGCCCGAAAATAGAAGAATAAGAGAATAAATCAAACTGCCTTTCCGAAAGGGTCTATTACAAACATTTACTTTCTCTCCTGAAAAAACACTTAGCCAGCTTTCACTTTCAATTTTTTTATAAATCAACAGCTCAAAGGTATAATTATGCAGAACGAATAAAATATCACATTTAAAGAGAGTATGATTATAAAAAAAATCAAAACTATAAATTATACTTTACAATATAATAATACTTTATAATAAACACTATAAAATATAAAATTCTAATCACTCTGAATAAAATTTGACGATCCCTATAATAAATCCTTAAGTCATCTAAATACCAATAAATAACTACCAGTTAACGCTTCACTAATTCAGGCTTTGACGAGATGGGGAAAAATAAGACCAGAAACAGCACAACTCCCATCAACAGTTTAATAACAAAATCACAAAATATAGAGGATACATCAGTCCAAAGCAATTAAACAGAAACCAGTTTTCTTTCAATTTTCTTAAATTTTTTTTTCTTTCTTTCAACAATTAAATTGTACACATGCATCTATACATACACGACCTAGATATGGTAAACATAGCACCTTATCATAGCCTCATTTTTTATAATTTAAGAAGTTTAATTTAACTTGTTCTCTTTACCATGTAGTTTCTCTTACCGTAAAGAAGAGTAGAAAACCAAATTTGACTTATTCAGAATGTATTTAAACACAATTTAACACAAATTTTATTGTGAGATTTACATATCCGATTTTGTAAATTTATTCAATAACGATTTGTGTCCTCTCAATGTGAAATCAAGACAACGTGAATCACATGTTTGCTACCTAGGCGAACAGATTTAAGATATCTTTTTCCGGATATAGCCAAAATAATTCGTAATTCTGAAGGTAGAAATACGAAATACATTCCAATAAGTAAAAAATACTAAATTTCTCCTTATGTAATGAGCCACTACAGCCTGATCCTGGTCACTACAACCCTGGTCAGGATCCGTCCGGGTGCATCCTCCAGTCAATGCACTCTAACAAATAACCATAAAAATATTGTGTAAGGACTTCAAATAGAACTGGCTTTCATTTTGATAAACTCCTTGACCCGTGCTTTACCCCTCGTTATAGAATTCTTAGCAGTCTTGGATATATAGATGTCCATCCTTTTACAAGCAATATCTGGTTACTGAAAGACAAGATTGACTCCCAGCAGATATGGAACAGCCTCTTTTTTTCATGTAGAGTACGTTCTAAACTCTGATTCTTCGTATACTATTAGCTTTAGCCCCTTTGGTGTTGGGAAGGAGTAGGCCCTGGGCCCTGTTTCATAATGAAAGCTAATAGTATTAGTTCATAGTACAAGTGTAGAAACTAGTGTGGTAACAATACTAATACTTATTTTTTTCATGATATGAATGACTATTAGTGATATTACAGGAATTAAAAAATACTAAAGTACAAGTTACTATTGTACTAGTCAGTGTAATTGAATTAAGATAAGTCTACAAGACTAATAGTATTAGTTTGTACTTTATTATGAAACAGGCCCTTAATGAGGTCACATGTCTCTTGACAGCCTGGTCACTTGCTCGACCACCAAAAACACACCTTCCTTATGCTATTCAGCGTTCGTTAGAAGAACCACTGGAACGGAAGTTGCACCACCACAACCTCATAAAAATCCATCAAAATGTAAGCAGAATACGACGGCACTCTTGGACCAGACACATCAGCGGTAATGAGAGGGCGATCGTCACTTGCAATAATGATGGTTTTGATTATGCCTCTCCATTTTAATATCTTTTTATTTAATTTAACATCATAAAATCTAATACCAAAAATAATATAAAAATAATTGTTGTTATAAGAAAAGAAGCTTCTGTTATTCCAGCTTCGAGATTCCAACTTCGCATACTACCTACATTTTAACGTCAATACCACTAATTGGTACAAGAAAATATTCAATTTTAATTCAATTAACAAATGCCTAAGGAAAAGTCGTTTTTTTTTTTTTGTTTTTTTTTTAGAATTCAAAAGATATATGGAAATTAATTCATATTTATAAATTTTGTTTTCAATTACTTTACAATAATTATGATTGATTCCATTTCAAAGAATGTACCAAGAAATTATATTATCGGACAAACCAATAAAATTATTTAATCTTTTTTATTTTATTGACCATTAATTAGAAAAGTTCACGAAAAATAATGTAAAAACGCTTCGTACTAAGAAATGCGCACTCATAATTAATGATTAACAAACGAGTTCTTACCAAGAGTAAATAATGTAATCTAATACATACGAGAGAATGCACTCACTACGCTGTTTACTAAATGGAACATGATACATGATAGTAAATATTAAGACCAGGGTTTTCAAACAAAAGGTTTAATAATATCTATGCAAAACCTCCTTCAACAGAATAAAAACCAAACTACTATAAAATAAAAAGTATTTAAACACATTATTTTTCTTAATGGTTTATTTTCTACCTTTACGAGAATTAAAAAAAACTTTATATAGCACCATTAATGAGCAAAGAAGGCCAATGGAGTGTACCATAATAAATAAGCAGAGATGCCAAAATACGGGTATTTAAATCCGTGTTCCTCCCAGTCCTCCTTTATGGATCAGAAAGCCCTCGACAAGCATGTAGGAAGGATACCATCAGCAGAAATAAGATTCCTCCGAAGAATAGTTGCTAAGACCAGGAGAGACTGTGTCATGAAAGAATTCGGGACGATCTGGATGTGAAATCAGTGCGAGACACAATACTAGAGCGGCTACTGAAGTGGTCTAAACACGTCTGTAGAATGGACAATACCTGAAAAGCCAGGTAGAATTTGGAAGCAAGGTCGGAAGGAAGACGGCCTCGTGGTAGACCCAGGTGCATGTACTCTGAGTGCATTGGAAAACTAGGGGCAGCAAGAGAAGTACTATCCCGGAGATGAGAAGACTAGCCAGAGACAGGGACCGCTGGGCAAGATGGACTGAGACTGCAACTTCACGCTTGACGGCACAGGAGTTAGAGGAAGAAGAAGAAGGTTTAATTTGACCAAACTCTATTTTATATAGTCAAGTATAGTGTAGATAATCTCCAAAACTCAAACTCAGAAATCAAGTACATACACACGGCTACTTAAGCCCACATAAATATACTCTTCATTATATGCTTTACAGTCAAAAACACAAGGAAAACTGCATTTTTTTGTAATTAAAGATATTACTTAGTATATGAAACATGTGCGACTTACCCCTGTTACCGATTTGGGGTAAAAGTGGTTCCGCCGGGAAAATATTTGATGATTAGGTTGCTTAAAAGAGTATTTTGAGTCACTTATAGAGTATAGTACCTTTGCGTGATAGATGACAACTAAACATCAGGAAAGATTAAATAATGAAATAGTTCTAATATCAAATCCTTACAAAAATATGTGTTGCCAGTGCCTCTTGCGCCCCACCCCAAGGCTCTCTTAGACCATCGGTTCTGAACCACTGGTCTATAGAATACGATATAAAAGTATACCGTAGTTAAGGTATACTACTGAAGAGTTAATTTATAAGACTGAAAGATCGTTCCCATGCAGTTATTACGATTTTGATTGCTGTGCGAAGATTTTGAAACAAATGAAACAATAGCATATTAGAAATTGACTTTTCTTGAAGTTAAGATAGCGTTCCGATTGCTTACTAAGTTATTACAAAAGATTTCTGACAACGATTTTTTACACATTTGATACATTCAAATTGAAGCTGATGGACTTTTTGGAATCGATTGGAGCTGGTTTCTTCGAAGTTAGTATTGCCATGAAGTTGTTCGCAAGTCTTTCCCGAGTAGCAAAAGTTCTTGATTAAGGAAAAATATATATTCTCAAGATTTTTTTTTTGCTGAACCAAAGCTTTTACAGTAAGTGCTTTGAAAGTTTGAAAGTGTCTCATAAACTGAGTTTACTTTTCTAAGGGTGCTTTAGATATTCATTAAGTAATGGTTGTCATCATCGATTAAGCAGTACATACATTTTCTTTTGACTTTAAATTCATATAAATTGTTTAATTACAGAATATTACTCCTATGAAATCTTGATGGTTTTTTCCTTTGTAACTAATGTAAATGAATATATATATATAGGGTTTTCAAACAAAAGGTTTAATAATAATATATCTATGCAAAACCTCCTTCAACAGAATAAGAACCAAACTACTATAAAATAAAAAGTATTTAAACACATTATTTTTCTTAATGGTTTATTTTCTTCCTTTACGAGAATTTTAAAAAAAACTTTATATAGCACCATTAATCTCATATTATACCCTCGGTCAACTATTAACTATGGTAAACGTAGTATAAATGAGAAAATGGTCTATATAGTTCACGTTTATTGTACGAGTACGTTGAAAGACATTCTGAAATCCTGATACATCTAGGAAGGCCGGGAAAAGTAAAGAAAATCAGGAAATAGCCGAAATAAATCAATTGTACTCCAATCTGTAATAGCACAAGAGCCCAAAAAAAAAAAAAAAGGACGTTACTTCACCCCAATTCTTGATTGATAATAAATGTTTTTATAAATCAAACTTATTGTCCGAACAACTATAAATCAATTTATTTTAGCAAATATCATGGAAACTACTATTTCTACGAAAATAAAGGTAATAAACTACTTTATAGTACATTAAACTAGCTTTAATTTGAGTGCTAAAAGACATTTGTACGTCACATAGTTCCTGAGAAATAAATTTCTCAAAATAAATTAACTAACTACTGATATTTTATTATATTTTTATGAAATGTTGCTTTTTAAAAGGCTATATCTCGAGAACTATTAGACGTAAATAGCTCTATTAGGGTTTTTATTTCAGAAAATTTACTCTACCATAAATAATGTTCTTTTAGATTTTCTAGTGTTCTTGGTATTTTTTAAGATATAGAGCTCCGAATGAAAAATTAATGTTCTAAAACAGCCGCCATTTTTTATTTCCCCTATCTATACTTGGCAGACTAATCAGTTTTGACTAGTAATTATACATAGTTTTCATTAAAATAATCGAAAATTGGGGTGAAATAACTGCCTTCTTTTCTTCCCGGCTCTTGTACTATGAGTTGAAATCGGCATGATCCATCTTTCAAAAGGCCGTTGCAGCCAAGGTAGTTATTATTATTTATTTATTTATCACCCTACCCTACCTATTAGATAATACGGGTGTTCGCAGCAGTGGGTACAACTCATTGCTGCATATGACAAACATTACATAGCTTGCTCTTGCTACAAAATAAATCTTGCTCTTCTAATGAGGCCTTGCTGGTGTAGCTTATTCTCTCCTACCCAGGGAGAAGTGAGTAGAGCCCATAGCCTCCTTCTACCCATACACGAAGGGCTTGTAGTGCGGGTAGTTTTCTTTCTTCATTAGCTCAGGAAGATCGCTCTCAGTCAGAACATAGACCCTGTTTCCCTCATCTTGGCTCTGGGTCGTATCACTTCTCCTTGTATCCTGAAGTAATTGGATGGGCCCTGTCTGTCGTACCCCTTAAGAGTATAGCTTGAGTCTTGACAGCAGCCATCTTCAACTTCTTCTTCTCACACCACGCTCCTACCTGAGTTGGCCAGGCACCTTCCAGCTTAATCTTTTAATCTGGCTCTGCTGTTCGACACTACTACGACAGCAAGGTCATCTACATAACTGTGGCTTTCTAAACTAAATCTTTTTGTTTGTGTGGGCTGTAAACAAATTATACACTTCAAAATGAAATTCAAATACGCCAAAGGAATGAGAACTCATTTTTTGTTCTCCACATACTTCACTTGCCAATGAACATATTATTTTCTATAGAGAATTCTTTAAGTCTTTTAGCCGTTACAATTGAGCACACTTTCTCTTCCCCACGGACCCATCATCCATGCGCATTCACATAATCGGTTCCTGTCCTAGCATTAAGATCTCCGCTTATAATTATCATTCTGCCTTTGTTCCTAGCATCACCTACTGTCCTTAGGAGATCTTTATATAATTGAACCTTGTCGAAGGTTGCTGCGCCTTCTACCAGGTATAATAGCTGTATAACAGTAGATTTACTGATTGACAACTCTATATATAGATACTTTGAAATGCTCCTTACGAAGGTAAAGCAAGAGTATACATCTCCTGCCTTAATAAACTTCTGTCTTTCAAAGTTTAATTTTGTATAGAATTATACAACAATAAAACTTACCGTCTTACCGAAAAATAAAAATAAAATAGAAAAAATAAGTCATCGATTGCTTCATGAGAGCACTGACCCATTTGTCCCAAACTCATTAAAGATGCTGAAACGAGGTTTTGCCGAAGAGCTCCTTGACAGCACATTGATATTTAATTCATCCTTTGAGAGGAGTTTGGTATTCATTGCTCTTCATTCTTCAGCGAGGAACCAATGGGATCCGCCAGGTGTTAGAGCAGTCAAGTAGAACTTCCCTTGTCTGGGATAATCGAAAATCTCTGCTGTAGTAGAGAAAGTCACATGAAAATACTTGAGGTCTCTTGTTAAATCGATTAACTACAGCCTTTACTATATTATCTAAAAATCCCTTAAACTATATTTATCTCTAGAAAAAATTGGGTTTATAATAAACTGTGAAAAAAAGTAAATCGTGGCGAAAAAAAAATATATACATAGAATTTGAAACATTGAAATACATAGATATACCTGAGTTAAATCCTATACTGAAAGGTTGATTTGATCCTAATAAAATTAATGATATGGTAATCATTGTAGATAACAAGAAATTCGGTTCAGTAAATAGTTTATTAAAAATATAAATTTTGGAGATAAGGATTGCTTTTTAATGAAGTTTTAAAGGTAATTTCCCTAATTATGAATTCCAAAATCATTTTTCTGTATTAAATTATTGAAATTTATTTTACTGAGTTTTTCAGATTAAATTATTACGCATAATAGGTAAATTAAGCAGTGTTATCTTTACACTAACGGCACTCCCTTCTACCACACCACACTGGATAATCAAGCTTCCAATATATTAAGATTTTTCGTATAAAGATACCATAGTACATAATCAGTAAGTTAGCCGTAAGTAAGAAGTCAGAAAATAGTAAAAATTTTCAGAAGTAGTCTGAAAAAGTCTCAGTACTATAACACTAATCAAGTTTTTCTTGACACTCAACTATGGACTGTATGTTTAAGAAACCATTAATTTCAAGACTATCTCTTTCACTTGGAACAACCTTACTTTAGTTACAAGTCACAAAAATATCTTCGATAATAAAAAGCAAATAGAAGAGAATTTTTAAATAATGAAACCACTGAATTTCAAAGAGCACAATAGAAGCATTATCTAACGGAAGGAAGTTGGTTTCTCTTTTTGTTTTTAGAAATTCGAAAAAACACTAAGAATATATTTCTTATTGCTCAAATCTAGCAAATTGAAAATCAATATCCACAATTTTATTCCTAATTTATTAGCTAAATTCATAGATAAAGATTATCTAACAATATATTTTGGGGAATCAAGCTGTAATTCATCAAGGATTCCAGATTATAAGAAATAAATAAAATTTGATTACGTTTGTATTAATAATTGTTAATTCTGATTAAATTCTGTATTCGGTTGCTATGATAAGGGCGAGGATACTGTTTTAAATCCGAGGTTAGCCGATGTCAGTTCATAAATATAAAAAAAATATATATTTTTATATAAAAATTAAGGCGGTCTACTTGACCTCAGGAAGTTCACTCGAGTCCAAAAAAGCAAAACTATTTTTCGTTTTCTGCTAACTCTCAACTTGATTATAACAACGTAGTTCAATGCTCCACTGGTAAGGCACTGAACTACGTCATAATACTTTTTTTTCTATTTCTGGCTCTAGTACAACGCGTTTAAGTTACATTTTTTCTTCAAAAAATAATTTTTTTTTTTACATTTATGTACTAATTTATTTTCATTCAGAACTTTTTTTATTATATTTTAACAAACCAAACATTTTTATTTGCAGCTGATTATAAAACAATATTATTTATAATTTTGCTACAATATTTTTCATACACATTTTTATAGAAGATAAATTTAATATTTTTCATATTATTTTTAAATAGCTTTTATGTAGACATTGAAATAACGAAAAGGAAACTAAAAGGAACTAATTTCATTGCTGCTAATGCTATAGCCATTATAGAAGCTCTAAACATAAAATAATAGCATTACTGATGTTGTAGTATTATTGACCATAGTGATATCGAAATATTGAGAATACGCAACTTCTGTTTATTGAAAATGTTAATAATTAATTTTTGAGTTATATAAATTTTAACTAATTTGAAATTGCCAAAGAAAGTTATGGGAAATGAGGCGTAAGTCCAGATATCCCTAGTGCCATGAACGATGCAATTTTCCGGCTGAGTACATGTTAGGAATATCCGGCACCATATTTGCATATAATCGACATTATCACCTCACTGTAGGAGTCTTCTAGAGGAAAGAGGACATTCAGGCCAAAAGATGTTGAGAAAATCACTAGATAGAACTAAAGATGGAACAGTTACATACCTAATATTCCAAATTATTTAATAATTGTTACAAAGTTGACGAAAAATCGGAATCTCCTTAATATCTAAAAACGTAATTTTGTTTCGTCAAATTTGCATTAGAATTCACAGAAACATATTTATTGAGGTGTTGGATCGAAAATGAGATCTATCTAACCATCACTAAAGTCGAGTAAAAAAATAATACAGCCTTGTTCAGTACAATATATATATACAGAGCCTAGTGAAAAAATAAACTAAAAACATAGATGTAGTTGAGCATGGTTTTTATTTAATTTTTTTTCTAGGCACTAAATCACATTTATTCTTGTTGATGTCTTACATTAGCAGTTTCCAACGGTACCTCCTCCAGAAGTAATATGTAAGTTTACATTCTGAACAATTCACATATTTTACATATTACATATCATTATTAAAAAAACTAAAATACGCACAATAAATTAATAATAAGAAAACAAAAATAACAATCAAGTTTGTTTTATATATATATTTTTTTTTTAGGCATTGAATTCGCGAATTATATTAGCAATATCTATAGGTAACTACTCCATGAATAAAATGTAAGTTTAAATTCTGATCAATTCACGATTGATTCAAATTCTGAATAAAAAATTCACAAAATATTATTATAGCATTGAACATTAAATGATTATTATAAGTTATTGTTACTATATTATTACTGTATTGTTATTATATGTTTTTACTAATATAGCAAAAGTATATAATAGTAGTATAATATAAAAAAATAATAATATTTTTATATTACTACATGTTTCCCTACATATTATTTTATTACTAATAACTATTGCAAAAAATATTAATATAGCTCTACAGTACCTTTTCAAAATACTGTCCCGGTGTTTGAAGTTTAAACCATTGAAAAAAATGTTTATTTGAAAAATAAGTAGTGGTTAATAATTTCTCTTCATTATCACCATTATTGGTTATACTGAGATGATACAAACTATTTTTCATTCCTTAATAATAGCAATAAAGTAAGTTATTTTGTTTTGCTTTACTGAATTAGTGTCCTCACATTATTTTCTTTTTATCGCCTGTTATCTCGAGGAGCTAGTTAAGCGGGGGGGGACGGTTAAGAACGGTTCAACTGTAAGCAATAATTAATGTCATAATATTTACGTAAACGTCGAAAAAAAAATTTGTTTAAATGTTGTGTTTTGTTCAATCTTGTGTTAATAGCTTTTTGTTAAGGGGAAAATTTATGTTTTAACGGGACCTATATTCTAAATTCTTCGAAAATCCTGAATACTTAAAATAATCCCTTTCTTAACCACGTTCTACGAAAGCAACAGCCATCGTATTGTGCTGGCATAATTATGATTACAAAATCTCGATAAGTGTCTCATCAAAAAATATTAACGAATATTACAAGTTGTTTTCCAAGTAATCTCGAGTTTTAAACTCGTTCATTTCGGCTAAGGGAAATTCAGAATAAATATGGCTTTACAACAAGTAAAAATATCCGATACTCATTGATTGCAATATCTAAAGGGTGGTTTCTAGAAGTTCGATTCCTACATGCTTTCCTTTCCAAGACATCTATAAGCTGAGTCTAAAATATACGAATCCCGTTCTATATATTGGCCTGAATATGAGACATATATTCATGCACAGCGGTGACGAAATACAAAATTCTGAAACTTATGTTTTGAAGCACGCAAAATCTGAAATAATTATTTTTTAAAAATCTAAAAACACTTCTTAAGCCAAAACTTTTTATTTTCCTAAAATAAAAAAAGTATGTGTATGTGTTTACTTAGGGGAACAAACTTAATTAAATAAGGAGAACTTAAATAGATTAACATTCTGTTAACCATCATATCATAATATGTATGTATGTATTATACGAATATAATAATAAAGGAGGGTAAAAAAAAATTACTGTTATAACTTTTTGAAAACATTCAATATTCTTTATTGAAAACTTGGGTTTTCAAGAACACCTTGACCACATCCGAAGAGGCTGACCACAGTTACTGGCCAATAAAAGTCAGAATATAGATTTTTTTTTATTATTATTATTACTATTTATCATTGAACCAAGACGAATATTAAAAATTGACCCATTTATATCTTCTAAAATAGAAGAATCTCATATCATCTCCCCTCTGGGACCTCTGATCCCAAAATACTCTCATATAATTTCCGCCGGTTGTTATGAAATCCTTAGGATATTGAACAGGACATCATGAAAGTGAACATTGAACAAAAATGAAATAAACAAAAAATATCAATTTTCGCAAAAGTTGGAGTTGGGTTGGAGCAATTTTTTTTTTACATTGTAGCACTATGACACGTGTACTTTTTTATTATGAATGAGGAACGGGACAGAATCGAAAGAAAAGAAGTTGAGTAGTCTAAAAACGATAAATGAAAAGTTATAATAATTAATTAAACTCACTTTGAGATTAGTAATTGAAGATATTGTAATTAATAATAGGCCACTGCCATCAATAGTAACCAACAAAAATTGAAATTTTAAGGATTTAGGCGATAGGGTAATAAAGTAAATAAACTGAGAATGACAAAAGGAGGATTAAATTAATAAAGCCATAAATAAACAAGTTTTCACAACGGAAAATACTGGATTAGTTTCGATGCATAATAACAAACCTGTGTTAATTCGGGTATTATTTTTATTTGAATTTTGCCCTGGTTTAACATTATTTGGCCATCTGTGCTTCGGTTCAGCGGGAGATTCTAGGGAGCAAATTACATATTTTCATTTCTTCAATGACCATTTTTTTGGTCATCATTAGCTAAATTTAATTAATGCTTTCCCACTACTGAAGATAGGGAAGCGTTTTATACATAAAGGAATTTCAAAAATATGTGGTCATAACAGAAACATTTCACTCATTTTTTACGTTCCAGACATTATGTTATCGGAAATATGGTTTCGTGTCTAACTGTTTTCCTATATTCAAATTTTTGTTAGAGCATAATCGATCAAACCATCAATCCGATTATGATAAAAAAATTAGAGATTGTTGGTACCTAGTTGGGCACACATTGATTTTATGACATTCCCTTGAGGCATACCTAAACTTATATTCATCGGCGATATGGCGCAAATTTTAATGAACGTTAGAGACTAGTGTTGACATCTTCTAATAATATATCTTTAAAAAGGCCCGTCGTAGTTAGCACAAATTTAAAAGAAAGTGGAGGATAAGTTTAAAATGAGGCTAGTACTAATATTGTCAGAATTCATCGCTCACGCATGCAAAGTTTATTTCCTTCATGCACTCAATGCTTAAAAATATTATTACATAAATAACAAAGCTTTCTAGTTTGATTTACTTAACACAACTTTCAAACATTATATGTTTCAGGGTTTGTGTGCCATGTTCTAATCCATAGGACGCACGTGAAACGAAATTAAATTTTTGGGAGAAACGATAGAAACAACACTTTTTCCCATAGATATGATGAAAATCACAAATAAAAAACTATTATTTTTCTTGATTTCCCTATAGCTAAATAAGCTGTACACATTCCGCCTCATAAAATAGTGCCATCAAATACAAAACTCACTTTCACTTGATTAAAAACTATCCAGAGATGTAACTTCAATATATAATCAATATTTTTCTGATTTACAGACATCAAGCAACAGGATTTTAACCAATTTCTCCGTTCCGGCTAGCTTTGCCAATTATTTAGGTATAATTATAAAAATGTTGAATAAAAATTGTTCATCTATTTCAGTCAGTATCATAAGTGAGTTAAAATACAATCAAGTTTAAGAACTTAGGTTCATTTTTAATTGGATGTTTATTTTTAACAATGTGGTATCCGTTATAATCCTCTTCACTCGTTGTATTTATTTGTAAATCCTTCATTAATGATCAACTTTATTTTTTCATATTTATGTTCCTCAAAAATTGTATAGTTTAATAGTATTTGATGAACTTTTATTGCATTAAATTTTCACTAGAAAACCTATTTTAGTAAATTTTCTAAAAATATTTTGGTAATTTTTAACTTTTTGGCCAGCAGAGTGTGTAGTAAGTTATTTATGAAGGTATCATTAAGAACTGATCAATACTAATATATCATACTTATTCTTTTAAAAGTCTTTAATACCTAAAAGCCTGCAAATAAATTCTACGCATTTACACCCTGCAGTTAAAAGATATCTCATAGGTTAGCTAACGGCTGACCGGAGCACACTATTATTTATAAAAACGTGAACTATATAAAAGGGAAAAAAAGAAAAAGAACTCGAGTTGAAACGTCGTGGACCAAATGGCTTGTTGACGAGGAGAGCAGCGAAGGGGAGCAAAAATACAGGAAGCCGACCCGGCTGACACAATGGAAGCATGATAAGCCCATTAGGTTGACAGATAGTGGGAGAGTTCCCACCCCTTTGCCGTCTGCAAGGCAAGGAAGTCATCCCCTCCAATAATTACTGGCTAATGTACATCCTATTGTCTGTGAATCATAGAGCATCGGTATAGTCTAGTACACGATTAAAGACTAAGGAATAAAAAAAAGATGGTAAAAAGTGAAAAATTAATTTGGAAATGGCGTGGTGTAGGTATGTAAATTATCTCTGAGGGAACTATGTATTCGTGTAATGAAGAACAGTCATTAGAATAAACAGTTGTCATTTTAAAAAGTACACGCTTCTCTATTCGTTCCAATGTTGAGTGCTTCCGACGTACTACGTATGGCATCATGGGCTTTATGATTTTGGGTTTTACCTATTGGCATTACTTGAAATTATTTTTAAACACGAATGAGCTATTTTATTTATAATAATGGTTTATTGGTATAAAATTTTACAATTTTTTTTTTAATTTGATTTGATTTAAACTCATAACTGGATCATAACAGAGACATTGAGCCTATCTTTTGCGAGAATTGTCGATTTTCTAATCTTTTCCAATCCTTATTAAGTGTACTTAACTGTTAAATTTTCATTATAATCAGACGAATTTTTATCATGGATTATTATAGCAAATCAGAGTTTAAAACTAATTTATACAGGACACTTTTCTGATCCAAGGCGTCCTGATGTGTAAATACTAATATATTGTTAACATTATTGTTTTCACATTTGCATGAATGTCTACCGCGATAGTCCATGAAGGGCCAGAGACTCAGTACTTTGTAAGGAAGTAATGTTAAATCAACGATTGTGCAAGGAGGTGAACTGTTCAAAATCACGCTCTCTAAATTTGTCCCCGATTAATGCAGGGTATCCACTTTATTAGACTCGATGGGCCCTAGAGAGCTCCTAAACCCACAGGGTTGACTCATGGCTACGATAAAAGAATAAATAATTATCTGCCACAGTGTATTCGAACCCGAATTCTTAGTGTCAGTGGCACAGTGTCTTACTACTGAGCTATCCCGCTCAGTGATAAGACACTATATATCACACATATATGTTCAATTAAAACTAAGATCCGTAGTTAAAGATTATAACAAAAATAAAGAGAAATTTTAACTATCTGTCTTATGTTACATCGACTAAATGTACATTTTCGACTAAAAACACTGTTCTATTATCTATATAAGAATTGATCAAAAAAGTTTTTTTCTCATACCTTCAAATTAGTTGTGTAATTTAATTTTATCGTTCAAGTATTTTCTGCGATTGAGAGTATGCTTCTCAGCATTAGAATCAATTATAATTTCAGAATCAATCATAAATGTTTTAACAGAACGCACGTAGAATCGATTATTTCAAGAGCAGCTCTGAATAGCTATCTAATCGATAAACCTTAATTCTGTATTCATTTAAGAAGTCACTTTGATCTAAGATGAATAGAGTCCATCAATAATGTTGCCATATCAATAGTGGCATAAATTGTGCGTATGTGAAAAAATGACACTAATATAATCAGTTTATTAAATTCATATCACAATTAAGATTCATAATCGCACAAGCACTTAAGTTCTTAACTTTAATAAATAACACTACCGTTTATAAGGAACAATCAATTTAATGAACCAAGTTAACCAATGGTTCAATAGTTCATGAACCAAACCATCGGTTCCATGACAGTAGTAAAATGCATAGTATTTTTTTATTATAATATACAAATTGGTTATTAAGAACCTATTCCTGGAATCTTTGAGCTGTTTCCTATCAGTAATAGTACCCAAGAAATGAATTCAACACTGACAGCTGTATTTAATTACAGTGATTTTTCCTATTTTCGAGTTGTCAAAAATTGAGACAAGTACTCTTAACACTCAGTCGGATTTTGTAGACAAATTACAATGCTTCGTCACTTATTTTATGTATGTTTTTGTTTATGTTTATCACTGTAAACATAAAACGTACTCTTTTTCTCAAACATATTTTTGGTACGAAAAACTAATATAAACTTTGTTTCTAACTAATAAAATAATTTATCCCATTTGCTAGATATGTTGGTCAACATTATCTGAATATTTTTTTTTTATTGATATTTACAACTGTATAAAAAAATACAACAAGTAAATTTGATCATAATGACATAATGATATGATACAGGATGTAGAGAAACTACCCAGTAGTAGAATTCTAAAAACAGTTTACAATATAAGGTCACGAGGCCATCTTCTTTTCAGGCGCCTCGGAGGATTGCCAGGAATGGAAGAGGAAGCAAGGTTAGAAACCAGTGAGTTTGGGTGGTTAGGGAGTTTATTATGGAAGGAATAATATCGGGTTCGGGCTAGATCGGTTACATAAGGAACATTTAGGTCTTTATGGATGGTTTTATTAGTAACAAAATAAGGAGCATTGAGGATTTTACGAAGGATTTTGGATTGTAAAGATTGGATACGAGAGGAATTCGAAGGATTTGAATATTAGTTCTCATATTATTGTACAATGGAGGAGGGAAGGGGATAATTTAAAACCAATCCATTTCTTTATTGTGTAGAATAAGGAAAATATATTGATGATTGAATTTAAATTAATACAAAATAAATAAAAAAGAAGAAGATGGTCTCAGTAAAATTGACAATAAAGTTTCTGATTCCTACAAAAATCTATATTTAAAGGTTTTCAAGAATGTTAAAAACAAATCTAAACAGCCATTTCCTGTTGTTTAATTTTTTTTTATGTGTAGAATAAATAAAAACATTATGAATAGTAATAAATCAGTTTAAATGTATATACAATCATAAAATCATAAAAAAAAAAAAATAAATAAATAATATTTTAGAAAATGGCTGTTCAGATTTGTTTTTAACATTCTTGGAAATCTTTAAATATAAATTTTCATAGGAATCAAAAAAATTATAGTCTATACCGTTTACTGAAAACATCTTTTTTTTTTTTATTTTGTATTAATTTAAATTCAATCGTCAATATATTTACCTTATTCTATGCAAAAAAACAAATCGATTGGATTTAAATTATCCCCTCCTCTCCTCCATTGTACAATAATATGAATACTAATATACTAATATTTTAAATAATGATAATTAAAAAAATTTAGCAATTTTTTTAATTATCATTATTTAAAATATTAGTATATTAGTATTCATATTATTGTACAATGGACGATTGTATAAATTTTCTTTCCATTATTTTTCTTATTTATATCGTTAGTTTGAATATTTAAGCATTTACAAAAACATATTATACCAATTTATTTTCGTCTTTACTTATATTATAATATTATATCAATGGGAAAATGGAAAACATTTTTATATTACTTTACGATTGTTAAAATTAATTTTTGGCCACTTTGCAACTTATTTTTATTTGTTAAGAAGGAAGAGAATCTAGAAAAAAAATATATTAATAATATCCAATATTTTAAACATTTCTTTTTCAATCGATATAACGTTAATTTGCTGCAATTAACTTATCTTACTCATTCACTGTTAAGCAGTTCCATAATTTTTTTAATTTATACTGTTAATGCCTATTTGCAAAAAAAAATAATTCATATAAATTATCATTTCATTTTTGTGCACTATTGATATTAACCCCTTCATCACAGAAACCTGCATATACGGATGAAATTATATTCCCCAAGATTAACCATTATAGAGTATAAGAAAGAAACAATCCCAGAGGAGATGAAGATATAACACATTTTTTTTTAGAAAGAAAATTATAGAAAATAATATTTTTGTACGTCGGGTAGTTGATTTGTTGGGAATATAAAAGAGAAAATACTATAGATTTTATCATCGCACGCTGGCGTATCAACTTATTTCAACTTTTATGCTTTATAATTTTTTTTTATTTAATATCTTTATTGAAATTTACAACTGTATATTACATGATACATTCAGTAGGGGTATTCATGATGTTGTGTTAAATGTTTTACCATGTTAAATGTTATAACTATAAGATTGTGAGCAGCCCTATTTGAAGTCATGTTAAACGTTAAATGCATAAGAGCCCCTAGTGGATTTTCTCAGCAACTTGTTGTATAAGCCTTTATGTTTATAATCTTCCTTCCAGACCCTCATGTTATTGTTTACTTCACTTTTGATTCAAGTAATTAATTACAACATGCCTAGAGTGAGTGAAAAGTGGAATTTGTGTGAAAGTTTAGCTTATGAAATGAAATGAAAAAATAACTTTATTCTGGGACATATGTCCCCTAAGAATAATTACGTGGTTCATATAGTGAGATTTTTATCTGGCGAGCATTTACAAATTTTCAGATAGTAGAATGAAATTACATTGTTTTTTTTTCTCAAATGTATCATTAAAATTATCCATTCTGGTTTAATAACAGGGATATGAATACCACAAACACACGAAAGAACTGAGCTGTCACAACAAAAATGGCGGCGATCTCAACTGGTCTATTGTGTGACGTCATTCTCCATTTAACAGACCAAGTAACAGACTCTCAGCCATGTTAAATGTTATTTCGTTTTACCACGGTAAAGGAAGGCAATTTTTTTCGATTTAACATGAGTTTTTCCATTTAACACGCTTTAACATGTTAAACCAAAGATCATGAATACCCCTAGTAAATATGGTGTTATTTAAAATTGAGTGTTACAGGCGTGTAGAGCAACTACCCATTGGTAGCACTCTAATGACATTTCACATTAGCTGGTCTCGTGGCTATCTTCTTTTCAGGCACCTCGAAGGATTGTCAGGAATGGAAGAGGATGCAAGATTAGAAACTAGGGCGTTTGAGTGGTTAGGGAGTTTATAATGGAAGGAATGATATCTGGTTCGGGCTAGATCGGTTACATAGGGAACTTTAAGGTCTTTATGTATGATTTTAGAAACAAAACGTAAATTAATATATTTCTCTTCATTATAAAATAATTGTGGCTTATAGCAACAACGAATGTATGGACAAGGATATGGATTCTAGGTCCAAAGAAAAACTAATTTAAAAAACATATAGAAGGATCTCCTTCTGAACAGGTACAAGATGGACATATGTTGTTATGGTAAAAATAAATAATAGTTACTTCTGAGAACATTGTTTGTTTTTGCATACGAAAGTGTAAACATTGACAGAGAACAATTAGAATCCTCTAAAAATGGACATTGGTTTGTAGCATATCAAAATTCAAGTCAAATATAAATTACTAAAGTGGTATAAAAAGCAATTGAGTTTGAAAACAAGATAAAATTCCCAAAACAGCAATATAAAAAACAAAACTGGTAAAAAGCTTCGGTTGCTAAGGAAAGGGAACCAGTAGATGAACTCACTTAAATTATATCAAGTCCCAATCGTATTTCTCTTCATGTTTAATCAACTTTTTTTTTTAAAGACTTCTAAGGAAGTCTCAACCATTATACTAATGAAAAATAAATGCGCAATTACTTAACAAATCCAAAGAACAGTAACTTTTTAGTTTATTTATTTTTCATTTTTTTTTTGCTATGTAACTATTACTTTAAATAAGCATTAGATGTGGGCATGATTCAATTTTCTGTACCCAATAACATTTTCTGTACATTAATTTTCTGGGACAGACCATTACTAACCACGTACAAGCAATGTATTGCATAAGTTATTAATTATTACTTAAATCGATTAAGCAATTATTGTGTAATTTATTTAATATACCGACACGATCCTGTTTCCTTGGTTTTCCTCCCAGATTTGTCTGAGTGATTCAATTGATCAAGTTCATTTCGTGATAAGAATAATGTAAAAGAAGCCATAAATTGTTTTTTAAATTTTATAGTCATATCCTATCATAACCTAATTTTAAATTGCTAAGCAGCCCAATTCAGGAAACATTACTAATAAACTTAGAACAAAAACGCCCCCCCCCCCTGTTTTTTTTATTTTTTTTTTTTGCAAATAGGCATTAACAGTATAAATTAAAAAAATTATGTAACTGCTTAGCAGTGAAATGAGTAAGATAAGTTAATTACTGCAAATTAACGTTGTATCAATTGAAAAACAAATGTTTAAAATATTGGATATCATTAATATATATATTTTTTTAGATTCTCTTCCTTCTTAACAAATAAAAATAAGTTGCAAAGTGGCCAAAAATTAATTTTAACAATCGTCAAGTAATATAAAAATGTTTTCCCATTTTCCCATTAATATAATATACTAATATAAGTAAAGACGAAAATAAATTGGTATAATATGTTTTTATAAATGCTTAAATATTCAAACTATATTAATAAGAAAAATAATGGAAAGAAAATTTAGTCGTTATTTTCTAATTGTTTATAATTATATATTAATCGGCATTAATAATTAATAATTTGTTGAGTAAAAAAATCGCTATAACGAGAATAGTAGTTCTGTACTGTTAAATCTAACAAATTCTACCTACCATCTATGCCAGCAACAAATCTAAGACGAGTATTTTAAAAAAGTAATCATTTAGATAAAAAAATTACAACGAAATAAACTGTTATTTGATATTCTAATGAGGTAGTCAATTTAAATCTAATAAAATCCAGTCCATTACCATCGTCTCTGCATCTTGTTCTTCTAGAAAGGAAGGGTCATAAATACCAAAGTACAAAACGATTCCTTCAGCCTCTTCAGGTAGACATATATGCCTTAAAAACTGGACTATTTGAATCTTTTATTTACGTTGTAGTTTCAGGAAACAACATCTTAACATGTTATGAATACAAATTACCTCAGGATTCATTTTTAGATCATTACTGATTATGAAAGATGTCTTGAATACTTGATATTTAGTTCATTTTTCTGATTCTGATATCTCGAACATACCGAAACATTATATTCAGCACCTTTCCAATAGGGATTATAAAATTTCTTAAAATATAATAATAATAAATAATAAAACTCGTTTAAATATCAATTACTAAGGACGGGCATAGTCGGATGAGATTTTTAGGAATTTCTTTAACATTATGCCTTCCTGTTAAGGATGCATGATCCGTTCTTTTGTCCGTAAAATTTAGAAATTTTTAGTGATTATTGGATTTTTGAAAATATATCGAAATGAAAAATGTATATCCGGAAATAAATTACCATATAAAACTGATCAACCGAAGTTTTTATTTTTTTTTTTACAATCACAGCAGGAAAAATTAATGTATTTAATACATATAATTTACAGATGTAGGTCTATAAAATTATAACTGGGCAAACAAATATTTAAAAACATCTTTATTTTGTCATATAATTTTATGGGTTTTTTTTCCACTATTCAACAGATTTATCGTGAGATAAAGATAGTGGAGAGGTGCAGTCAGTAGAGTAAACATGAATATAAAAAAGTGTAACACTTCGGCATAAATTTCAGTCCCTCATCAGGGGTTATTTCAACACGAGATAACAATCATATGGTGAAAATATATTATATATATATTTATAACTTTAGAAATTATTTCTATATTTTCTTAATTTTACCTATTTATTTTTCTGATTCTCATAGAACAATTTATATTTTTCACTTTTGCACATTTTTCATCATTCAATTTTAATTTTTTTTCACCATTCACATACAGTAATGTTTTCTTTTTATTTATTTATTCTTTTCCAATATTTTCAATGTTCACTAAAATTTTAAAATTTCTTATTACCATTGCTATGATAAATTGTATCTTGATCTGTTATCTTCTTAATGCCGTCCTATACTGTTTCTAAATTTGTTTGTTTTTCACTATAATGTTGTTGCAATCTCGATTATTTTATTAACTCGTATAATTTATTAAACTTTTATCTTTAAAATTCAGAGCAATCACTCACAAATTGACCATGATATCTTTTAGCGACTAAAGAACAAGTTTTTACATGCTTTAGCGTTGTTATAGAAATTTTATATTTTGGTCTGGATCACTTTTTACGAGGGGCTTAACAAGAATCGTCTTACAGAGCAACTTATACTAGACGAATTTTGTGAATTTATTAGCCCAAAAAGTAATGCACTAGTTTCCTAACTATGGAATCTGAAAATATAACTTGTTAGAATTATAAAGTTCTGGTAATTTTACATTTACCAACTCAGAAACTAAAAAAAAAAAATACACTTAGTGTATCGATAGTATTTTCATTTTCTGTAGCTCCTAAAACATATAAATGGACCCTAACATTTTATAAATCAGAAAAGTGTACATAAATCAATATGCCAGTATCCCATAATAAAATCGATAACATTTTCATTTTCTATCTCTTAGAAAAATAAAAAGGGGCCCTAATATGTGAGAAACCATAAAAGTTGATACGCCAGCGTACGATGATAAAATCTATAGTATTTTTATTCCCTACCTCTTCGAAAACATAGAAAAAGACCCAAACATGTTAGAAATCATAAAAGCACAAATAAATCGATGTGCGAGCGTTCGATCTTAAAATCAATCTCATTTTCATTTTCTGAAAATGTTTAATGGGACCCTCATACATAAAAAATTGGAAATGGTAAAAATGAGTGAATATAAAAAAAAAATATCTAATTCTTATTCAATTGAATATTTATTCGACTAATTTTTTATTCGATTGAAATAATATTTCAAATATTCGAATACAAAAGTATCCAGATTGTACAGTCGTATTTTTATTCAAATAAATTTATTCGTCTCTCGTCAATCTAATACAAACTCTGAATAACAATGCATTTGTCTCCCGTCAATAGAATACTTATCGCCCAACTCTGATTCACTATATTTTTTAATATAAAAATAATATGAAATAATTAAAAACGAAAGAATCGCTAAGCCACTAATCCTAGGCTTTACGGGTTTAATTAGGTCGCCTTAATCCCTATAAGCACTTTCTGAAACAGTTCAAAGCAAGCTGGAACTTTATTTTCAAGTAATTTTTAAGAGAATAAAACCCCATCTGAACTTCCCGGAATAATGCTAACACCCAAGGGCAGAATTTCCCGTTGTATTCAAAAAGGGTATGGTCATAAAAGACTTATTTGAGGAAGCTGAACACAAAGAAATATTACCTACCGCATTACTCTTCCCGAGAGTCAGGTCAGCAAAGAGAATACATTTAGCTCATATTTACCAACATCCTAATACCGAAATTATTTCTTTTCTCAAAAAAAAAAAAATATTATAAGCTGTTATTACAGTTTGATTTCGAAAAATGAATTAATAAAACCAACCCAGTTATTCACAGTAATCCCTCAATTTTAAAAACATTAGAATATTTCATCAGTTAAAAAGCGAGAGGAAAATTTTTTGAGACATTTTCGAATTTACTATGTAATGAAGCAATGAGCTAACAATATACTATGGGTGAAAAGAGGTTAATGGCAGTAGATAGTCCTTAAGTCATTAATGACGAAAAGAGTTTAAATTTTTGTGTGTAACGTCTTCAATATAGTATTGAACATTTTTCATGTAGAAAGGATTCTGTACAGTTGGTTAAGTACCCGAAACCCCACTAGGACCAACATATACATCCATATGGATCCATTCCTTTCTGATGGACATGAATAATTCATTAAATTGCACTGTTTTATTAATCTTCAATTGATCATGAATACATCTATTCTCATATTATTCAACATTTTGAAAGCTCCATCTATAATCCTTTATTAAAATACAATGACTGTATTGACTATTATAATATCTATTACGGTTTTAGCGCACTTACTCAGCCTCCATTGTCTCATTACCAGTGACGCGGTAAGAGGGCTGCGCTGGGATTTCGAAGGGCCTTACTCTATTCCTCATGCATGGGAGATTGAGTGCGCTCCGGGATCCTTACGTCGAAATTGTAAATATTATATAATTATTTTTCTTTTTATACATACACAGAGATTTTATTTATTTTTATATTTTTTAATTTTATGATTTTTCGTATATTTATTATTTTATCTTATTTATTAATATTATATTTTGTGTAAAAGTGTACAATTATCACTATTACCCATTGCCCATATTTGTGGCAGATTGTAATAGTATCAATAAATAAAAGTTTTATTATTATAATACACAAAATTAGAAATTTATTGAAGATCTCTAAATATTTACAATCCTTTTAGGAGCCATAATAACCTCTAAATAGCCGCAATAGCCTTTAAATGGACAATAATACTTGCAATCAATTTTTATAATATATAAAGCACGGATAATATATATATATATATATATATATATATGTTTGGGTCATTTAAAAGCAAAAGCATAGAGATCTACAACAATAAAACCTTAATAGTAATAAGTTTTAAATATTAGCAATTTTTACAGTAATAGAATTGTTTGCGGTTTCTAAAAGTAGGATTGCTTCTAAAACTTTTACCTGAAAGTTGTAAACATGCGGTATTTGAGAAATGAAGTTATTGTGATTGATCCGTAGTTAATCAGTTTTGTGGGAACAGTGGTTCTAACAGGAAACTTGGGCGTTGAGTCCTGTAGATGTTGGCGCCTTGACTCCTAAAGTTGTTTACTTTACCACGTTCATCTTGAAATATGTTTTAATTCATTCGATTATATCCCATTTAACGTTATTCAGAACACACAAGTTTACTCCTTCTTGATTGAGGCTTCGCTAGCCATTCTGTAAGAGTTTTGGCGAGATCCTTATGAAACGAAACTTCAGGTTCTGCCAGTTCTAAAAATAATTTCGATTTTTGATTTTTTTTTTTCCTCTGGACTAGTAAGTTACCTTCATACTTAATTAATTTTACATTAATAATATATTTTTCTTTCAATGTTCCGGACTGTTTGTTCTTTTATGTTTTTTATATTTATGTCTTTAAGCTATTGCTTTAATGATCCCTTTTTTAAACAATTTTTATTATGAAATGTTCTCATATTTTTTTCTTCTAAGATCGTAGATATTTACTGTCGATTTGCCTTTTAATGTACTGTATTATGTATGTACATAAATGTAAAAAACATAAAATATAAGAAAAAAGCTTTGAAATGAAGAAAAAATAAATAAAGGATGAACGGTCCGAAACGACGGAAAGAAAAATACAATATCAAACTCAAATTTAAAAAATATGTTAAATTAAATAATAAAGAAAAATACTTATTAATTTATAATAAGTATTTAATTCTGATTAGTGCAATTTGATTTTTCAATTTTCAAAACCTATGTTAAATGAGGAACCAAATTTTAAAATATTATTTTTCTTTTCTTTTCTTTTCTTTATAACAGATTTACAGTCATAAATTTAACATAGATTAATTAATGTACAAAATGAAATCAATTTACGAAACCAATTAGGTGCTTATCAATATATAGAACATGACCTTACAACTTTAAGGAATATGTACACAAAATTAGATAAAAATAGTAGTGATATTAAATTTAATAATAAGACTATATTTTGTACTTCATGATGAGAAAGTTTCATCAAACACTTACAGCATTTTCATCTAAAGCACAAATAAGTCATTGTAGAATCAAATTGTTCATGCGCTGTTATGTAATTGAATATATTTATTATCAATTAAAATAAGCTTAGTTCTCTGTAAATATTTGCGTGTTATCCATATTAAAGAGCCCTTTGTAGCTAAGGGAGTTGTGGCGTAGCCTTAGCAATCTCATATCTGCAACGGCGCCGGTTTAATGCTGGCCAGGAAAGATTAATTTTTATTTAGAAGCGGTCCGACGGAATGAAAAACTCAGCTCTCTCATTCTGGTTAGAATAGGGTGGTTACTTCTAGAATAATAACCTTTCCAAAACCTGTGTCAGAAATTAAATAAAAATGGGCCAAAAAACTGAAAGAACTTACTGTTAATTTGTATAAATACTAAGACAAAAAAAAAATAATATTTTTGCATGAATACAAAACTTTTTTGTTCTGCATCTAAAACTGTTTTTGCATCTAAAACTTTTTTTAAAAATTTTTAATGAAGCTATCTGCAACCCGTTTTATCATGAGAGCAACCCCACGCACTCGTGGGGCTTAGAAGAAGAAAAAACCAAAACATTTGTAAATACCTTGATTTTTCAACTCTTAGTACTGTAATTCCTACATTGGAAATCAATACACAAATAAGAATTATAATTATTTAATTTATAAATCATAGAGAAGCATTTGTTTTTTTTTCATGAAAAATGTACAAATAAGTAAATATGTACCAATGAGTGATTTAAACATAATAAAATATGATTGTTTAAAACTTGCAATACGATTTAAAGTGCCATTTATAATAGGAATTTTTTTTTTTCTAAAATTTTATGAAAAGGGAATAAAAACACGATTGCTCTTGATATCATCCCGGAAATTAAAACTTTATGAGACAACACCAGAATTGAAAGCATCCGTCGATTGGAATTGACCAACCGTGCTAATAAAAATCCAAGATTTATTTATTCTTTGGGATCGTCTGATGGATTTAACCTTTTTTACTTTTCTAATCTAACATAGGTAACAAGAAGAATTTTTAAATTTTTTTTTAATTTGATCGCGAGGTTATAACTAAAAAAAATAGAACAAATATTTGTAATTAATTATCATTTAAGTTTATTTTTACAAGAGTAAGCTTTATATTTTTACAACAATAAAGATAAATATATTTAACTATTATAAAGCTAAGGAATTTGAGATTTGTGTTAAAAAGTTGGTAATTTAAAACATGAAAATCTTGTGTGGTGCGCGCATCACAACTTTTACTTACCATTCTACTTTGAGTTGAAACAAGTCCTTGTTCGTTCCAAAATAACTTCTTCATGACTACCGGTGTCAATATTTACTCTTCCTTTATTAAATTTTATAGGATAAGTAAAAACTACTATCAATCATAACAAAAGCGTAGTTAGAAAAAAACTTTCATAATCCATACTTATGCATTACCATTACTGAGATATATTATTATTTATTTTTTAAAAAAATTAATACTATATACTTTATAGGAAGTTTTTCTGAAAATTCATTTATATCTATATTGCATCTCATAATTTACTAAAACGACATCTCTTTCTAGGTTAAGTAGCGAAGTATACGAAACTTAATCTTATAATATTTTACGTATGAAAAAAAAAATGATAAGATGAAAATATTTATAATTTAACAAAAAAATATCTTGATTTTTATACATCGTTCCTTAGTGAGTTTATTTTAAAGGTTGTTTAGAACATAATTTAATTGTCATAAGAATCCTTCAATATCCTGAGATGTTTTCTTTCTATTTGCTGCGATTTTTCTAAAATAATAACTGAAATAAAGATAAAACTTACCAACTAATTTTTTTATTTATTCATTTTAGACTTCCCAGCCATGAAGAACCGAATAGAAAATAAAAATTAAAAATTATTACATACGATTATTAAAAAAATAATCTAATCTTTAATATTAAATAAACTGAAAATTTAGAAAATACTGAAAAGCAATCTGTCCTAAAATATAATAAAATTCATTACTATACTAGAGCTGTGAACGCCTCTATTTTCTGAACCATCACTAGACATGTTTATCTATCTACAAAATATATTTGTATTTACATTTGCCAGACATGCCTAATTGCATGTCTAAATTGTTTTACCTCTTATAATAAATATTAAAACTAAACGCCGATGGTGAATTTTCCCACCGATGAATTTTAGAATAATTGTTCAGATAATGCTAATTATTGTATAACAAAATTGCAGTTATAAAATTAATTACGTTGAAATTATGCTTACTACTGAAAGAAAGGAGATTGTTATTGAATAAAATTTGAACTTTAGCATAATTTAAAATATATAAAGTTATTCTAAAAAACAAGAGATGTACCTCGATTTATTTATTTTTTTTTTGGTCTATACAGGTAATACGATTTATTTTTAGAATATACTCATCATAACAGTAAAAATCTAATTAGTTATAATTAAACGTCTCTTAGTAAGGAAATCATATTTGAAAATGACATGGAAATCCTACTATAAAAATAATACTAGCATAACGATTTCATTATTTGTTCATTCTACTTCATTTTGCAATTACAAAAACCACTACAATATGAAATATTAAGTTGAATTTAACGACTATTAAGATAATCTTTATTGTTTTTTTTTATACTGAAAGAAAAGTGCGACTATATATAATTCTATTATTAACCATTTTTAGTTTAATGTGCACAATGAAGAACACCTCGGTATCAAATTTTATTGAAATAAATAATATTAATTTTTAGATATGAAATTAATTAAGAAACCCAGAGCAATTAAATCAAGAAATTTTATTGGTCAAGATAAAGAATCCTTTGTTTTTCTATAGCAAAATAGATTTTTGTTTTTTAATAGTAAAATTCTATTGGAATAAAAATCAATCTAATATAATACAACATCTTTTAAATAAAAATGTCTTTATAAGAAATAATACAGTAAACAAAATACAGTGAAAGCCTTTTCTATTTCATTATATTTTCAAACAAAAATAATTCCGTCCTTCTGTTAAGGCTCTATATACAAATGCGTTGGAACTGGTGATCGAAAAAAGTATTTAATCTGGTTTTGTACTCAATGGGCATTTTATATGTATTCTATCATTTGTAAATAAATTCAATTTTTCCTGAATTTAAAATTCGGTTGACTTAAAATTTCAGTGAATCCGTGGATTAGGCTGCTTCAAAAGTTAATAAAGTTTTGGGTTTAATTTAACCTAACCTACTCCTAAAACTTAATTATTCCGCAATAAAAAGATATATTGTCGGTTTCCTTATAACCTCAGAATAAATTAGCATAGATTTAAATTTAATTCGTGAGGTTTCTGGGTTTATTCCGCAAATGAAGAATAGGTGAAAGTAGTGGGCTCAGTCTAAAGTACTGACGCAGCAACAAGGCCTTAGAATTTAAAAGGCTGAAAATTATTTAATACTTTGTCACAATTTACGTTTGTTTAAGTTTACAGACCTACAACTTCCGGGACATTAAAAAATCCCAGTCTCGGGATGAAAGTGAGAAAAGTTAATTATTATTTAAGCATGGAAATTGAAAATGGAATAAATTCAAATTTGAAAATTTGTCGAGAAACTAAAAATATGCATAAATATGCATTAAAAAAATCTGTATCAATACATATTTAACTATATCAGACATAAATTTGAAAAATATTGTTAAGCTATTTCAAAAAATTAATTAAATTGGATTTATTACATTTTCCGAAAAAAAAGTTAATAAACCACGAAAAATTCATGAAATCAGAAAAAAATGTATTATTAATCATTAATATCAAACAATTATATGAACAAGAAAAAAAAATGTATATAATTTTTCAAGACGCATTTCGTACAACCCTAACCAAAAAGTATTTTGATTTTCATTTTATAGAAAATCGAATATTCCCAGAAGATCCATTTAATCCTTAAGCAGCTGTTTTGATATATTCCTTTTTTTTTTTTGTTTAATTTTTAATGTAAAATTATTATTATTGAAAAAAAAAACAGAAACGTTTCAACCATAAAGCCTGTCTGATTTATTACTTGAGTTATTCAATTAAACTTCGTCCATTTTTGAATGCGCCTGATGACGGCTTTATAGCATTGTTGTTATAAAGAAAAATATACACATAAAAATATTATGCAGTTTTTTAAAATTTTTATTATAGGGATTTATCTCCTTTTAATTTCAACCCTAAATTAGAATGTAAAATTAGGTTGAAGTCAGTAAGTTTTCAGGATTTTAGCAGGCAGAACCTTAAAGAGGTAGTGCTAAACAGTGTATAATTTTTTTTTTATTACAAAAAATGAATTTATCTCTTATGCATCTCCACCCCTCTTGCGAGTTCTTGTGTACACCGAATAAAACTCGTGAGTACTTAAATATGAAGTGTGGGGAAAATATCTTTTTTTCATATTTATGAACGCTCGCAGCAGTAATTTTTTTTTTAAATAAATAAATTTTTAAAAATGTGTGTTTAGGGAAACCTCTAGATTTTCTGTGATATATTTACATATTGTGTTCTTTCAATCTCGTTTTCAATTTTTGATTTTCGTTTATACGACAACTCACCTGAAGCATGGGCAAGAAGTAGCAGAGGAAACTCCCAAAGACCCAGTTCTGGACGAGGAGAATCATCAAGGACACGGGGAGTACGAGGAGGCACTCCACGATGTTGGCGACTGCCATGTTGATGAGGTAGCAGTAAGTCTGATCTCTGTAAAGCTTGTCCTTGACAATGCTGGCGATCATGGCCAGGTTGGCTACGGTCCCCGCGGTCACCAGGAGGGCGTACAAGAAGACGAAGAGGGGATAGACCGTGGCCACCGAAGGCCTCAAGTGAGGCCTCGAGAAGTCAACAGTGTCGTTCCTGAAGCCCATGAGAAAGTGTACGATGACCTCTAGCCACTTGTGTGGTATCTCGCCGACTTGGCCAGAGACGATAGCTCCACTGTCCTGAGGCCCTGGGACCATCCTGCCGCTACCGGCCCCGCTGGCAGACTGCTGGCCCGTACTCCCCCCTCTCCGCTCTTCCGAGCTCCCGTTGCTACGTGTAACAGTACCCAAGAGCTCAAGTCATTGTAATTTATAATAAAATTTATTACAATTAATAGAGGCTAAAAAGAAAACTTTTCATTTTAAACCGAATTTTTGGTATTTATTTTTAAATTTCGTACCTACAATTATGAATGAAGTATTCTTAGTTTTTTTTTTTTTGGAATGAGAAGTTTGGAAGTAAATTATTAGGAACTCACTTATTCAAATAATTTTTTTTTGGTTTAGTATCATCAAAGCACCAAATCTAAAGATTTTATATTAGTAATAAATCTTTACTCATCACCCAGCTCGGAGGTGGAATTATTCTTTGTTCCTACTCCTATTGCTGCCCAAACATTTAGTTACTTTAGAGGATGTGATTTTGAAAATACATATGTTACATATTATTTTTTCTAAAATTAGCTTTCTAACGATACATTATACGTCAATACTACTTCTCAAATATCCGAAAATTTGTCTTCAACATGGAAAACATATTTTTCTTCTTATCTGTTTACGTTAATACTCAAATTGCTTCAAAGTTCATATTTATCCATTTTTCGTTACTAGTATAAATGTGGGATGTTTAATCATTTCAATGTAAAAAATAAAAAACGAGGTGTTTTAGGACAGCTTTTAAACATTCTTCATTTAAGCGCTTTCAGAATATTTTAATGAGGATGATAATTAGCTGATATTAAAGACCTGTTAATTTCTCATTTAGGTAATGAATTTGATCAAAATCATTAGTACATTTTTCAAGGAAATCATAAAAAAGTGTAAAATTAATTATATAATGTAGCACTTAATCTATTTTAAAGAAAACATAATTGAAACATCTCAATCACAACCTACATAAAATACATAACTTCAGCCGTACAACTTTTAATTTTTTACTATTTGTTATTTAATTTGCCATTTGCTATATCTACACACAGACCATTTTGCGAAACTTGTTTATTTGAATCATAAAACGTATATTTCTGTTGAAAACGCGGAAGTGATTTTTTCACAATTGTAAACCCTCCTATTGCTATAGGTAACTTAATGTACTGATAAAAATAAATGATTTATTTTCTTGTCGATTGAAAAATGAATAATTCAGGAAGTTAATTAATCCCTAGAGTATGGATTAATTAACTTCCTGAGTTATCCATTACCCAATAACCGTCAAGTTTACTGATAAAGGTAAATTAATTAGTGCTGTATTACCACAAAAAAAATCATTTGATGAAATAAAACCAGTTACAGTCCTACTGCCACAGAATCCAGTTCGAAAGAATTTCTGAAGAAAAAAATAAATATTTTTCTGAAGACTTAAAAACCACGCATTTATGAATTTAAGCGTTACATATGTCCTCATTTTTCTTGAAGGCGTATTGATTTTTGACGAACACAGATCTTTATGGATGATTTTATTTGTAATAAAGTAAGGGGCATTGAGGATTTTACGAAGGATTTTGGATTGTAAGGATTCGATACGAGAAGAATTCAAAGGCTTAGTGGATCCCCAAAGCTCAAATTCGTATGTCCAGATCAGTCTTTTCTTAATGAATTGGAAGTTTAGACCGCTTGTCAAGTAAATGCTATAATAGCCGAAATCGACGCGCAGTTTCCTATCTTTTCAGTGTACTCGAGAAATGAAAGTCTTATCTCATCCAACTTTCAGGATATTCTGTTTTTAAAAATTTTAATGCACCAAGCGCTCTGAAAAGTATGGTCAAGTCATTTGGAGACAAGTCATATGACTATGCCGGATCTGGTAAAACATTTTTTTAATAGCATGGTAAAACATCCATTATTAACATAAAATATCACTATCTAGCTATAATTTACCATATTAAAAAAACTAAAAAATCAAAATGAGGTAAAATATTCACTTTTATTCGATACAGGAGCGTGAAAGAACAGGCGGAAAAAATAATCTTAATCCTCATCCTGGCAAACATCACGTAATGGCTTAAAAGATGGTTAGATAAAATATAAATTTCCCTTAAACATGCATCATATTATTCTCTTTTCAAATATATTAATAATTTTAGCTTAACTGAAGTAAGTTTTTACAAAGTCAAAATTTATTGTACCAACCTATTTTTCAATCCATGTAAACAAGAACAATTCATAAACTTTTCCGTTCACTAATAATCTGTTATCGAAATTGAAACTACAAAGTTTAACACAGTGAATCCTGTATCAGTTTTCTTTTTAAATCTGCTGACAATTTATGCTTTAAAAATAATAAAAATACGGGCCGCTCCGGGATTTGAACCCGGGACCTCCTGCACCCAAAGCAGGAATCATACCCCTAGACCAAGCGGCCTTGTGAGAAGAGAAAGTAAACGTGAGAACATCAAACTCGGAATGGGATAGGTAGGCCGTCGAAACTGTCATGAAGAATCAGCTTGGTCGGTCAGGTATTCGCTGAGCTACTAGGCGTTCAATGTTCTTCATTGATTTCGTTCATTGTTCAAGTTAAAGCTTTAATTCCAGTTTGTTGTTTTATTTAGTAGTTAAATGTAACTATTCACTGAAATCGTATTGGACAATTAAAAAAAAAAAAAAAAAAAAAAAAAAAATGTAAAAGTTATTGGCTCAACTATAAGTTAGGAGTGTATAATACGTAAAAGTATGTTTTTCTTATACATATTGAACTGTGTCACTTTTCAACTATTCCAACTTAGTATTTATCAATAGATCTTTTCCTATATATTATCTGGCCAGATTCTTAATTTGGTTGCTTTTTAAATCCAGTGTCGTTATTTTGTCTAAACTAAGTACACATATAATACATTAGTATGAGAATATGTCAGTAGAAATAAGGATTCGTGTGAGATTATACTTATATATAAACCAGGTATAAAAATCATACCTTGGACATAGGCCATTTTACCTTTTTACACATTAGGATACCTTTTTTTTAACATATTAAGATGAACCTTAGGTAATTTGATATCTCATTTCCTACAAGTTCATATAGATTATGGTCCGATTCCACGCGGGGAATTCAAGTTTTATGCTGTTTTTTAGTGAATAGGAAGGCACCTAAATAACTATTTAAAAAATACAAAAAATATTTTATCATAATAAAAAAGACTACATTTTCTTTTAAGACAAGTAGAATTTTCGTTCGTTAAAAATATTTTAATGGCGTTTCTATTCATGATTTATCAAAAAGAAAACAATGCATTATTTATCCACTTGAAGTAGTTTTAATAAAAACAAATTATATTCATCTTACAAAAACTAATTGTCAATTTTATTATTTTGCAATTCAAAATCACCTAAATCAAATAGTGTTTTTGAGTTACAGCTTCTAATTCAATAAAAAATGTGAATTGCTTGATAGCCAAAACTTGAATTTCCTGCTTTTCTTTGTAGAATTGGACTAAAAACAACATGCACTTTTTTGTTGCTTTTAATGACTACCAAAAATCTCTTTCAAAAAGCGAATTTGCCTATACCAGAAGAACTTAATTTCACGCAACACTTTTTGGCAAATAATGAGCCAAATCTCGATTAATCCAAATAAAACTTCGACTTAATTTATATTATACTGCATTATTTACGATTATTTATACTTGTCAAATGTAGACGTGGGTGACCTTTAACACAATATGGGCCTGAAAAAAAACATTCACGATTAATCTGTGATTTATAAATAAAAATAAAACATATCGCCTTTGATCGTAAAACAGATCGTAATGATAAACCAAACCTGTTTTTTTTAATGGATTTTTATCTACTTTACAATATTGCAATTTGACGTATCAAGCATAAATAGTCTAGTGTGATTGCTTTTAATTTAAAAAATAAAAAGTTAGTAATTTAAAAATCTGATTCAGTGTGCCCATAACACAACTTTCATCTACTTTAAAAATTCGTGTTTTAGGGTTTCTCGTGTAGAATACATAGAATATTTAATTTTATGTCTATGTTTTGTAGCGTAAGTTAAACTAAAGGCGATAAGATTATATTTAAAAAAAGAAATCATTTAACCCCAATAAATGATAATATGCATTTTATCAGTAAGAGGGTTGGGATCAGAAATGAAGATAAAAAAGGGGATAAGAGAAAATAAATCATTTCAAATTAATATGATTCATACAATTCTTAAAAAATGGTTGACAAGTATGGTGAATATGGATGCGGCAGAATAATAATTTTTGAACGTAATTGTTTTTACATTAACAAATTAACAACTAAGACCAACTGAAATTTTAACTTCTATTACATTGATTAGACATTAAAAAAACAAAAAAATAATTTATTCCACAGAGAAAACAAGGTAAAATATTCGTATCTGGAGTTCATTGATTCAAATTCAAAAACGTTACCTCTAACGAGAGATACAGAAACTTTGTTAGGAGTTGAGAAAAAAAAATTTAAGCCAACGGAAGTTATTTCGAATAAAAATAACACAGTAAAAGTTTGATTGCTTTTCGTTTGCCTCATGCCGCAGGAACTAATATTTCATACTTTACAAATAAATATAAACAGTTATACTCAGTAAATATATATAATTAGTAATGTAGTAAATTATTATTAAAAATTTATGATTATTAATTATAGCCATGATTATAAAGTATCTAATGTTATTATATAAGTTATGTTGAATACATGAGTTACCAAACAATAGTCAGTAACATTTTTGTTTATTAATCTTAATTTGTATCCCACATATTTATGGTTTAATGATTAGTTACCATATTGACATTTATTGTGAAATGGAGTCCCTGGGTTTGCTAGATTTTCAAGGGTTAATTTCATAGATTTTTGAAAAAATATTTAGGAAATTCTTATTTTTTAAAGAACGGTAAGTTGGAAAGGTTGGAATTAAATTATGGTAATTGTGTCCAGGTTCAAGGCAAAATATTGTGATTAACATAATATTTTAACCATTTGGCCGATGAAATGGCAACCAATATATTCTGCTGTAATACTTAGTAGTTAAAAAAAACACGTTAATTTTTGTTTGTACTTCGTTTTCTTTGTCCAGGAGGATCTCTTTCATGCTTGCTCCTGTCATCAGTTTTTTTCTCAGAGCGGTGAAGAGGGGGCACTCTATTAGCACGTGTTTTACTGTTCTTATGACTTAGAATCCTATGCACGTTGGACCACGTAACAAGTAGCCGTGTGAAAACTCACAGTGTCCAATACGGAGAGACTGAGGATTATCTCTTCTTACCTTGATCTGCGATTAGGGGGTTCCCACCGAGGGCAATTTTTTTGTACTTCCACTAACTTAGCACCACTTCTTTTCCATGTTTAGTTCCATCGTTGCAACTAATGTGTCCAGCATTGAAAAAAAAAAGAAAGATCTGCAAGAAATAGTGGTTTTACTTCCTCAATAAGTAGAACAACATATTTTAACACAATCTCAAGACCTTCTTCTTGAACAATTTTTTGTTTATAATTTATTTATTGTTAATTACAACTGTATAAAAATATATACAACAAGTAAATTTGCTGTAGGTGATACAGAGACATGTGGAGAATCTACCCATTGATAGAACCCCAATAACATTTCTAGAGGAGAAGATCTCGAGGCCATCTTCTTTTCAGACGCCTAGGAGGATTATTAGGTAATGAAGGAGAAGCCAGGTTAGAAACAAGTGGATTTGGGTGGCTGGGAAATTTATCATGGAAGGAATAGTATCTGGTTTTGGCCAAATCAGTAACATTGAGATCATTAAGGATGACTTGATTTGTGACAAAGTAAGGAGCATTAAGGATTTTATGAATGATTTTGGACTTTAAGGATTGGATTCGGGAGGAATTTGATGGTTTAGTGGAGCCCCAAAGCTGAACTCTGTATATCCAGATAGGCCTAATAATAGTCATGTAGATCAGTATTTTGTAATTTGAAAAAGTTTGAAATAAAACTGAAACAATTCCTTAAAAACAGTAAGAGATTCAGTTGAAGTAACATTATCGATGAAATATTCTGTTGTGAACTCGCAGGTCGGTGTTACAGGAATTAGAAAAAATAGGTTTGGATTGCAAGGTGAATTGAACTAGTGGATGATGAATTGGTGAGATGCTAACGAACTTCATTATTTCGATTCAGTTGATATTTGTTAAAATGATTTGGCGCTCAATACTGAGAAGGCCATCACTCACGTCTATACATAACACTAAGTATAATGATATTGAAAATCAAAGATGTGAATCCGTCTCTTAGTCTGCTTAAAAGTAGTTAGTACAAATAATATAATATTTACTAATTAGCTCAACATGAGTTCGTTTGTTTTATCGTAATAAAAATAAAAAATTAAAATTGCTATCGCCAGTAGCGACTCCTATTTAACATAGCATAAAATAATCCAATAAACAAAAATTTTAACAAGAGATTAAAAAATTAATTGTAATCTTTAAAAATAATATTATAGTAAATAAAACTATATTTTTAAGATGTATGAACGCGTTACGCCATTATAACATTTAATGCCATAGTGAAATTCCTATCAAGCACAGCTTAACATTGCCTCCTGAGCCAGATACAAATGAATGCGCATGCGCGAATGTGTGAGTGTGTATGTATATATAATATGTATTTAAATATATAAGAGTATTTTTTTGTTCTTAGGAGGCTGTTTTAATTTTTATGATTAATCAAAGTTCTTTACCATAGGCAGGCTCATTTCTTGTTTTTTATTGTTTACTATTATGCATTGTCACAAATTAAATAACAGTATAAATATAGCTGTAAAAATAAGTAATGTTAGAAATGAACGTTCAACATCAAACATTTTAATAGAATTATTATCTTTTTTTTTCCAGTAGAATTTAATTATAGCTACATTTCACTACTAAATAAAACTACAGACTTGAATTCGAGTCCATTATTAAGAATAAAAATCAATGAGGAATATTGAACGCCTAATAGTCGGCGAATACCCAGCCTGCCTGCCCTAAGGGCCTTGCGTTAAAACAAACTTCTAGTTCAGATATTCCAGGAATTTCCTTACACTAACACATACTAACACTACCATTATTATACGTATTTGTTCCATTCTAGTACTACGGCTTTTTATTTTTTTTTAAATTTATTTATTTATTTTTATCAAACATGGTTTGATTATAAAGTTTTGACTGATGTGTTCACATTTAATTGAATTTTACGACCAGACCAGACGCTATATGCTAGTTTAATGCTATAGTTTATAAATAATATTAGTTATATATATTTATTATAATATTTTTCATTCGTACACTTTTGTTTTTTACTCAGAAGTAATATTCTGTTTTATAGAAATCAAACTAATTGTTAAATTTATAAATATGTGTCATAAAATCGTCTAATTTATATAATAAGTGTTAAATGGTTGTTTTTTTAAAATATTGCTTCGATTCATATGGTGTCTTATGTTTATTCTTTAATAATTATCATTTTTAATTGAAATTACAGAAAGTTTGAATGTCTTAAGTAGCGGGTATTTACGTTTTTATTGTTAGAGCAGATATTTAATCGATATGGATCGGTAGTAAAAACTTTATTTATATTAATTTTTTATTACTTCATTATTCATATTAATTTATGAAATTAAAACGAAATTCTATTTTTTCGTAATTCTTAAACAAGTTGAAGAAAAACTGTATCAATAAGAACTTCTTCGAAAGCCATCTTTATTTATATTATCTATGGTTAGGCTATTTTTACAAAATGGATTTAGCAGTTTATATTATATTCTTTAAACGGTTTTACTTTATTTTCTTAATGTTTGTTTATTCTTTTTTGTCATAAACAGGAAGCTCTGAAAACTCATCAACTTTTTAGGCTACGTAACACGTAAAAAATGGAAGGGTTGAGCCCAAGATCTAGAACATTCAAGAAAACCTGCTTCAAATTCATGCCCGCCTCTTTACTTTCCTAGGATAATAAGTTTCTGCCTATTTCCAGAGCTTACCGAAAGTGAAACCATCATCTTAAAATTTCCATGCATAGGTCGACGACACGTCAATGTAAGTAAACAAGAAGGAAAATAACCAGTAAACACTTGTATATATTTATTTGTTCTAAATTAATAACAATTTATTGAGAAAAATGACAATTAATTAATATCAATTTTTGAGAATAATCTTTTAGTCATGCTCTAACATTTAAAGAACCAAAATACCTATTAGCAATATTGTATCACTAATCTATTAGAATTATAGTGGGCAAAAAAATTAGTCAATTTTCAATCGTTTTCAGAAAAGTGCTATGCCTAATATTTTTCGTTAAAAATTCTTATCTTTTTCTTTTTAGAACGCAGAGTAAAAATATAAAATCATTAACCTTAATTAAAATAAAAAATCTGCTCCTAACTGTTTATTCAATGCTTAATTACTTTTGTCGATATAGAAAATTTTACAGAGTAAGTCATTCTGTCAACTAAATGGCCAATAATATTGCACAGTAAAGATATAAAAATCTTATAGCTTTCCTTAAATAGTTGTATATAAAAAATGAAATATGTTATATACAACCTTAAATAAACGGAGCAATCAAATCAAAAAATTAACAAACGACTCAGTATCTACCGTTAAAATAAAAACTCAAATATCTGCAACTTTACGAACTGAATTTAAAATTAAAAATAATAATTGTAAATAAAAATAAAAGAATATATAACTTTTTTTCAAAACTGGGCAGTTTGGTTACATTTAACAACAAAAGTAATAATTATTTTGATTCTTATCAAAATGAGGACCTTTTCTTTGTACATCAATGAAAAAACAGAAAAGATGATTAAAAATGGATCGATAATTTTTTTTTTTAAATATTCTTATTGAAATTTACAACTGTACATAATAATACATTCAATAAACTTGATGTCATCATTGAGGTCATCTTACAAGGCGCCACTGTGGATTGTCAGGAATGTAAGAGGAAGCAAGGTTAGAAACTAGTGGGTTTGGTGGTTAGGAAGTTTATAATGAAAGGAATGATACCTGGTTCGTGCTAGTTCAGTTACATATACATTAAGGTCTTTATGTATGATTTTATTTGTAACAAAGTAAGGAGCATTGAGGATTTTACGAAGGATTTTGGATTGTATGGATTGAATACGAGAGGAATACGAAAGTTTAGTGAAACCCCAAAGCTCAACTTTGTATGTCCAGATAGGCCTTATAATTGTCATGTAGATCAGTCTATTGTAATGAATTGGAATTTTAGACCGTTTGTCTAGTATGTGCTGTAATAGTCGAAATCGACGTGCAGTTTTCAATGAAATTAAAATAAAAAATATTCATATAAAATTTGTTATTAAATATAATATTAGACTATCAGATAGAGTTTGGACTAAATAAATGAATAAATAATGTGGTATTAAAAAAAAAAAGTGTAATTAAACATTTATCTATGTTAGAAAAAAAAACATGGCAGTATGTGCGTGTGTTTTTGTTAGTGTAAGTGTGCTTTCCTATGATATTGAGTGAATAACATAATGAGGAAAATACAAGAGGCAAAGTATAAACTTTATTGAGGACGTCTGGGCATTATACCTAGAAAAAACTAGGCTATCGTAGATTCAGCAATGTAATTTCAAGACAGATAAACAAAAATCAGACTTCCTGACATGACTATAGTCGCCTTTCCGACAACTACACTAGTCAAAACATGTTTTGATTGATGCTCTGGGGCAGTGTGTCAAACATGATGCATTGCTCGAAAGCTGCTATGAACAGGGAACAATATGATTGATGGAAATGATCGGCCTTAACAGGAATGCCTATGGAAATAACGGTAAAAAAAATATCTATTTAGTCGAAAAAATCCAAAAATAATATGTTATGAAAACTATAGAAATCAAAATAGGGTATAAAAATCAAGAAATAAATCAATGAATGTGCTTCATTTTCTCCGTATCGTAAATACCCGTTCGTCATATAGAGAATAAAAGATTAAAATGATATCCTCGCCTTCAACAAATAAATTTCAAAGTATTAAATACCAATCTAATACAATAAATATAGGAAATTTTAATATCTGAATTAATGAATATAACAGATTAACAATAATACAAATCTAGAAAAAAATAAAAAAAAACTTTAAAAATACTATATTAAAATTTTCAGACTATTTTCTATCAATACTTCATAGAGATACACAAATTAAATCAAGATAAATAAATGAAAATGTACGCGTGTTCCTATACTTTACTTTATAGCCTGAACTATCCAGCGCAGACCACAGATATTAGTATAGGATGTAGCAGAAGTGGTTAAAAGTGTTTGACATAAGGCATTTTTACATGTTTGACTAATCAAACCAAGTTCATACCAATTTTAGATGTTGTCCAATCAATCAAATGCACTTGCCTATGTATTCATTATATCTATAAAAATGTTATGTAAAACATTTAAAGCGATTTTCGCTTTCAGGAAACGTCAGGTCAAAAAGTGACTTACACTAAGTTGTGTTAAAATTTCATTTACTTTCAGAATCTGTAAAAAAGTATACCATTACATTGAAAATTTCATAATTAAGAATGCTAGAGAAGAAGTAATTAACTTTGAACGTTTTTACATTCACTTCAATCTGCTCAGAGAATGATATAGATATTATTTTTTCATTACACCATATAGAATGAAGAAATGTAACCCATTTAATTAGCATCTTCATTCGAACATTTTTTTAACAAAAAAAAATCATTCATATTGTAATAGGCCTACGTAGTACAATATCCCGCTCTGGAGCAAGAAGATTTTCTCCAGGGGAAGAGGCTGGAGAATCCAGGGCCCTGGAGGGAAGGAAAGTAATGAGAATCTAAGCCTGTCCTCTAGGGATCCTGAAGGATACGAAACCTGTAACTTCACTCCCAGGTTCAGAAAGGTCAGTGTTCAGTTTAAATAACTTATAATTATTAACATGTATCTATTAGCCATAATTAATGCTTCATGGTTTATCTTCAAATTTACATTATAATATCATCCTATTATAGTAATACATTATATTATCAATCCTATCTCGTTATACAATACTTTCGAAATACTGACCTGTTTTATTTTTAATATAGATTGCCTTCTGAACAAATTTGTTAAAAAATTATTTTCTGTCTCTTAGAAGCTCAGGAAAATAAATGAAAACGTTTTCTCAATTATTAACGAAAATATTTATTTTTTGTAAGCATATGATGTCAAAATTTCATAAAATGAATTTTTTTTTTTGATTGATAGATTTATTTATTGATAGATATTACAATCTGCCACACAGTTTTGGGCAATAGGTAATAGTGATAATTGATCTCATACATACTAAAATAAAAAAAAATAAAAAAAAAACTCTGAAAATATATACAAACAAAAGAATAAACAACATAAAATGAATTATATATGTTATTATTATAACATTATGAAATAGCTATTTTTTCTTTTTTTAGATTATTAAAATTAATTCTGACCCAATGTCATTGTAAGACATTGTAAAATAAATTAAAAGTTTTATTTTATTTTAAAACTTAAAACCTTTTTAAAGCGTTGTACAAAGAAATTTTTGTATAAGGTTTAATAGCTGTATAAGTTAGTATTTATATATATTATATACGCATGGATGATTTTTTAATAAATCTGTATAATAGTTAGTTATGAATATGCATCCAATATTAAAGATTTTCCCTATTTTTTAGTCTAAATTTTAACGTCCAAATTTATCACAATATATATCTGCAATACAACAATTAATTTTATAAACTTTCAAATAGTATTCCTTATCAAAATTGGTTAAAACGTTTATATGGAAATATTTAATGTAATATAACTTCCTTAAAAGGAAATACTAAAAAGACTACGAACAAAAAAAAAATAATAAAAAACGTATTTATATTAAAAATACTGTATACTATAATATTAAACATAATCATATAACAATTTGGCTTTTAGCTTCAGTCTGTATAATATAGATAAATATTGAAAATGATAGCGACGAGGCAATAGAAATAGGTGGTTAGAATAAAAGTAGTTCAACTAAAAAAATAACCAAGCACACAGAACGTACTATTTGCTCAACGAGGGATGAGCATCCGAGGGACAAACCGAGTCAAAGGCAAAAGAATAGTTTAAAAATGAATTTGGGGTTGGACGAGCTTCTATTTAGAGAGGAAGGTAGTCAATATTTGTAACTACGTCAAAGAAAGGAATTCTCCAATCTATATGTATAATATATGTATTAAGATTTCAGACCTAAAATGTATGAATCTGAAATCTTATTTTAAAAAAATAGTAAAATATATAAAGTTAATTAAAAATATCGTCTGATTAGACTAAAATAAGTATGCTGTGTGACTAGCAGCCCAATGAAGTTGAGCAGCACAACTATGTATTTTAATCAAGTTTTTCCTCCTATTTAGACATACATTGTCATTTAGTCATATTAAATTCTTATTTGTAGTCAGATACTTTTCATAATTCTTACATTATTTAATGATTTTTCTAAATTGATTATTATTAATTTATTAGTCGTGATATATTATCATTATTATTCTGTAATTATTTCCATCTTTGTAGTATTCTAAACTTCATTCTTGGTTTGTATATTACATTATATTTTGTAGTACGTATTTTTATTATATATTACTGTTGTTATTCTGTCTCTAGTTGTATTTATGTTTTTAGTTTCTTAGTTTTATTCTCAAAATGAAGTCATTAGTTTTATTTTGGGGAAAAAATTTCAAATTATATATTTGTAGTTTATAAACCCAGTAAGGCTTCCACAACGCCAGGGTAATAAAAAGTGTCAAAAAAATACTGCATATTTTTAATATTTAATTTTAGATGTTTCCATCTGGCAGGACCATAATTTTCATGCTTTTAGAAATAAATAATTTTAAAAAATGATTTAATATTAACAACTCCTTTTGTACCTAATATATTTGAAGGTTACCATTAGCCAACGTTAGTAAAATCTAGATTATAGCAGCTTAAAAGTAATATTCTTACTTCTGTTGGACCTCAAGCCAATGAATAAAATCAGGATCGACCGACCGTGATTTGATCAAAGACCTTTGCTGGAATTTCATCACTATCCGTCCGACGTGAACTGTCCATAAATTCATCGGACATGATTTTTGGACGTGAATTTGTCGGAAACGTTGGACGTGAACTTGTCTGACACAAACCAGCACGCTTTACCACTTTGGAAATTTATAAGTCATGCTTCTTTTTTATCATTCATCGTCCTCGTAATATTATTTAAAGGGAGAATTTTTAAAAACATAGGCTTCACATGCAACCATTGTTAATTTGTTACAAGTATAGTATCCTAGGTACTAGTATTTTATTCAACATTTCCTTTAAGATGTTTAACCACTTATATATTCAAAGCTGTAGGTATACGATCCGTTTCCAAATTTTAACCTTAAATTAAACTGCTCGTAGATTCCGACTATTGCAACATTTACTAGACAAACGGTCTAAATTGCCAATCCATTACAAAAGACTGATCTACATGACTATTATAAGGCCTATCTGGACGTACGGAGTTGAGCTTTGGGGCTTCACTAAACCATCAAATTCCTCCAGAATCCAATCCTTATAGTCCAAAATCCTTAATGCTCCTTACTTTGTCACAAATCAAGTCATTCATCAGGACCTCAATATTCCATATGTTGCCGATTTGGCCAGAACCAGATACCGTTCCTTCCATAATAAACTTCTCAACCACCCAAATCCACTTGTTTCTAACCTGGCTTCTCCTTCATTACCTAATAATCCTCCTAGGCGTCTGAAAAGAAGATGGCCTCGAGATCTTCTTCTCTAGAAATGTTATTGGAGTTCTATCAGTGGGTAGATTCTCCACGTTTTTATCATGTTACTATGTCACCTACAGCAAATTTACTTGTTCTATATATGTGTATACAGTTGTAAATATCATTAAATAAATTATTAAAAAAAAACATAAAAAAACCTTAAACTCATATGCTGGATGAAGTCATCAGGAAACTATAATCGTGCCTCCTCTCTCTTCATTTGTTTTTTAAACTAAAATAATCATATTGAGTTTTATTTAAAGCACCAAAAGTTTTATTACATTTGAGTAATTGACAGATTCAACGAGTTGTCGCTTCTGTAAAATGAGTCTTATGAATCCTGGACCCAGGACAATTTACATCCAAATGGCATTCTATTCCACAGCCACGTGGATCAAGGTTTTTTTTATGTATTTTTATCTGACATGTTCACCGGATTTTTTTTTTTATTTGAATTCATATAAAAGTCATTTTATTTTTAATTCAAATGCCAAACGGAGGAAATCCGATAAGCTCTTTCCGTATAGTTTGAACATAGCCGTTACATAACTTGTAAACGTTTACAGACAGATCATATTAATTTGTTATTTCATTTAATCCAAATATGGTAATTTCATTCATCATATATAATGTGTTTATCTTGAAAATCAAATTATAGAATAAATGATTAGAGTACATACTTCATTATCCAAAATCAATTAATTGTTCTTAAAAGACACAATTGCCTTAAGATAAAAAAATTCAGATTAAAATTACATACTTAATTAAAAAATTAAGAATACAATTCTTTAATATATATTTATTATAAGCCATAAAACATAAAATAAGAACTCAAGTCAATTTCTGACTTCTTAAATTCTAAAATATAATAAGAATAATTAATTGATATGTTATAAAAGAAAACTTCATCACTTATGCAGAAGTAAGTACAATATAAGTTTAAAATATATATTTATATTCAGAAATGAAACTAACATATTATAAAAATTGTAGATGTACTGTTTAAAAAAAAAAAAAAACCTAAAGAAAGGAACAGAGTATCCCCGAAAAGCTGAAGTAAAATATATTATTTACGAACATTGTATTTTTATTGTAAATTATTTGACCTTAAGGAGATTATACTTTATTAAAAAAATATTCTAAACATTACATGACCAAATTATTATATTAAATTATTATTATAATTTTTAATCTATGACAGTGAATGGAAGTTAATTTTGGATGAGCAGCTGTTTGAGTAACTGAGATGGGATTCACAAAAAAGGGTTCCCATTGAATAGCTCTCATTTAAGGTCCATTGAGTCCTTTATTATTCCTACTCTTTGCGCCCAGCTAATAATATACAACATCTGGGTTGATTGAAAATATTCAATGTTTTTTAAATTCATTTTTTTTTTATAATCGTGAGAATGTAATGTAAGTTACTAGATGAATAACGAACACTAAACAAGGGTCATCAGCGCGAAATAGACAGGTCAGTGTTCTAGAGAGTCGATCAAAACGAAGATGAGATATCTGTTGGTTAAGACAGTGATAACCATGAGGTTCAGGATTTTGATGAATTGCATTGGAGGGAGGTATTTAATCACGTACTTTTGGTACCTTCGGATTCAAAAAGTCACTTATATTTGTAGATTACGTTTGATCAACTTTTAATAGATACTTCAAATGAAAAGTTTTAAGTAAAGATTTTTTATTTACATCAATACAAATTCAAGAATAAAATGTATCTTTCATTACAATAATCTATGAATTAGAGCTTCAAACCACAACTTTGACAGCAACAACTTTCAATCAACAATTAAACAGAGAGGTGTCCTGTTAAAATTATAGCAATGGACGACCCTCATTCAAAATTTATCAATCAGAAGGTTTATCCTTCTAAGTACCAAAGTTTTTGTGAAAAATCGTTAAACTTTCTTTTTATATTAATATTATTCCTTTATTAACGTTTCGTGACTTTTCCCCAATCTCCAGAACGGGAAAGCAACATCTTTCCTTAAGTTACATAGTCCTTCTTACCCATAGCAAAACATTTTGTCACAAATTAAATGTTTAATAACAAAATTAACTGTTTGTCAAAAATAATTTGTAATAGAGTCAACTTGAATTTTTTTTTATTTACTCTGGGAAGACCCTCTTACTGATGATTCTGACCTGTTTCCTTTAGGGAGTAGGAAATCGAGGACTTGGAAAAAAATCTAATCATTACCAAACTATGAACATTTTTTTTTTTTTTTTTTTTTTATATTGTATAGCATTTCGATAGAGAAATGATAATTGGTCAAACCTACATCTTTAACAACTTAAAGTTTACAATAAATAAATATTACACTAAAAACATTAATTTAAAATTTACTATTCAGGCCTAAATTTTTTTATTTTCCGAAATTCCAAAAAAACAATCAAATTCATTGTTTTATTTTCTGAATTTTCATATTTTGAACATCAAGATTAAGGATATATTATAAGAATTTCAACAATAATAATAATTTTAACATGAATTGTGTACAATAAATGTTGCAAGATTAGTTGTTATAAATTTGATGACATTTAATTATTAATTATCACCCATGTAAATAGAAAACCGCAACATATACATAAAATGTACATACTATCCACATTTCGATAAACATTATCAATCCATTACAATTGAACAATGAGATCCCATAGTAAAATCTTGTATGCTATTTATTTTTATTCTCCTTTCTGTACCAATTCATGGAAGAGCTTGACTTCAGTATTTGCTAATGAAGTAATATTGTTAGACGAGCAGTACCAGGAAGATATTTGGTTAACATCACACTCTACATACAACTTACAACGAGAAATAGGGTGTGCCACAAGAATGTCTCTCAATTAAATAAAATAAAATAAGAATTGCTTTAATATTTTTTTCTTCAAATGAAGTAGTGCTATGTACAACCGGTGAAGATTAAACTAGATATTGGCCAGAGCGGATTTTGACTATCCCACCTTGTTTACATTTTTTTTATACTATTCTAATTCCTCTTAAAAAATAAGTATAAACAAATTAAAATTCATATTTTTGTTTAATTGACGTTAGGACTGAACGTCATTACATCATTTATTAAAGTACTTTCTTTATACTCATTTGTTTATTTTCAATTTTCTACTAATGAAAATGTCTTCCATTATTTTTCCATTTCCCTTTATTAAAGGGTTGTTCTTCCTTGAGATAATATTTTTTTTATTTTTTTTTACTTAATATTCGTCTTATCCAGTAAACGCCACTAGTAATGGTTTTTGATGATTATAATACAGAAGGGGAGCAATTTCATTAAAGAAATGTAAAAGACTTTCAAGGAATTCACCAACTAAAAGAATATTAATTAAATTTATGAGGAACAAGAAATTTCAGAGTTACAAGAAGAGAAGTGAAAGGCGTAGGAGTGCTTTGATAATTGTTCAATTGCAAGCCAACGCTCTATTGTCAGGACAACAAAGGACATCCGCTCACTATGCTATCTCTTAGTTACAATCGAGAATTAATTAACCTTCCCTGGTAAGTTCTGATTATATTCGATTCAACGACATGTAGCTTGTGTACTTTATCAGTATATTGTATCTTATTGGACTACATATTTGAACTAATAGTATATAATTGCGATAAACTGACAAAAATACTTTATTTCTAAACCATACTGCACAAATACTTTAAATCATATCTAAGTAGCATACTTATCACTTTTTTTCTTTATCCACTACAAGACTATTTCTGACACACGGGGTAAATGTTATTCTATTGGTTACCAACCAATTCTAGTAACCAGACCGGGAGGGTCAAGTTTTCATTAGGCCGTCACGAAATTAAAGTCAGCTTGCCCAGGCCAGAATCGAACCGAGATTGTAGACTCTAGACTATTAAGCTGAAGCCAATCGGCTACAACACATTGCAAACATATCAGTAGATTACAGTGACATCCAACCTTTTTATGATGCGTGCCAGAAGCATGTTTTTCCCTTTACTGTACTTTTTACTGCCCTTGCAACCTCTTCATAATAATTAGTTCTATAAGAAATTTTTTTTACATCTGTACCAAACATGGCTTAAACGAATCTAAATAACCCTTCATCCCACAAAGAGGAATTGATTTATTTATTTTTTTTAATAACAATTTTAAAAATTGAAAAAAACTACGAGCTAGCCGTGTACCAGTTCCGAACCCCGAGCGTGTTACTTTGTAGTGCCTCGGGTTCTGTACCTCTGGTCAATTTTAAGATATAATAAAATAGTTATTTTTAACCTTATGCACAATCATGTACTCGTACATAATTATTATTAATTTTTTGAAATCATAATCCATCTTTATTAGGTCATTGTGATCGGTTAAAAATCCTTACTTACTATCCGTTATTATACCTCAACAATATACCTATCCAGTTTCAAAACAACACAATAAAACCTAGGAGTCTCCTTTGATCAGTACTTAACATGGAATAGTCTCATTTCCCAAATAACTCGAAAAACCATTTCTATCCTTAAACATTTCCTACGATCTTCTTATCCTCTCACACTTCGGCTACGGATTCCTGGTTTATGGAGGACTATCCATAGAACAGGAAATGAGACTAAAAATACTAATCAGCTGCTTTATGAGATTCATCTTCGGTATTCCCAGGCATTATCATATCTCTCGCTACTATTCTGAGTTAGCTCTATCTCAGTGTCCAGAGACAAAACCTCCTTAGCACATTTATATTTCAATACCTAATAACCAAAAAACCTTCCTATAGCACAAACCTCTTCACCCTACGTTTATCCATTCACCTCTTAAAAACAAGATCTCCAACCTACCGATTTATATATCTCTGCCTCTAGAACTGCCCTCATTTGAAAAATCCTTTACCGTTCGAGCTACCCCATTTTTGGAACTCCTTACCGATATCCAACCGTAAAGCTTCCTCCTAAACATCATTCTAACACCAACTATAGATAACACGATCCATTTCCTTAACTATCATTCTTCCGTAAACTTTTAAATAATAAACATTAATATATGCATGGATAAATATATATCTTTTGTTCATATTTTATTTTATATAACTATTGTAATAGATATATTTAATTATGTTCAAAATAAGTAAGTGAAACCAGACAAAAGCTGTTAAAACTGTTCCAAATTTTTATTCTTAGAAGACCAAGTGACCCAGAATAAAGATCATTTTCATTCATTCATATTATTATCATAAGACTTGATCCTTTAATAATGTTGTCCTTACCCCTGTAGAACAGACCCGCTACCTCAGACTAAATCTGGAGAAACGACTAAGCTGGAATCCTCGCACAAGAGTAAAAATACAGGAAACTGCACGTCGATTTCGACAATTACAGAACTTATTAAACAAACGGTCTAAACTTCCAATTCATCACAAAAGATTGATCTACATGACAATTATAAGGCCTATCTGGGCCCTGTTTCACAATAAAGTACAAACTAATCACTATTAGTCTTGTTGATTTAACTAAATACTATTAAACTGACTTGTACAATAGTAACTTGTACTTTAGTACTTTTTAACTCCTGTAATATCACTAATAGTCCTCCCTATTATGAAAAAAAAATAAGTATTAGTGTAATAACACGTTTTTTCTATATTTGTATTTTGAACTAATACTATTAGCTTTCATTATGAAACAGGGCCCTGGACATACATAGTTGAGCTTTGGCGCTCCACTAAACCGTCGAATTTTTCTGGTATCCAATCCTTACAATCCAAAATCCTTCGTAAAATCCTTAATAATCCTTACTTTATTACAAATAAAATCATCCATAAAGACCTTAATGTTCCATATGTAACTGATCTAGTCCAAAACAAATATCAATCCTACCATTACAAACTCCCTTATCACCCAAACCCACCAGTTTCTAACCTTGCTTCTTCTACTATTCCTGAATATTGTCTGAGGCGCCTGAAAAGAAGATGGCCTCTAGACCTTCTAGTGTAGAAATATGATTAGAGTGCTACCAATGGGTAGTTTCTCTATATGCCTGTAAAACTCCATTTTGATCTTACATCAAATTTTGTTAAGGTGTTTTTATGTAAATACAGTAGCAATAGCAATAAATAAATAAAAAAATCATTATATTTGAATAGTATCTTTTTTTTGTTGACAAGTATTACATTCTGCCAAAACCTTCAATAATAGTGTGATTCTACACATTGATAAAAAAAGAATTATCTGTGAAAATTGCTTCTTTTTTTTTAATTATAAATAGAATATGAAATAATTATCCAAACGGTACTAAGCTTTGTCTACAATATTCCTAGTATCCCTATTATTACAGATAATGTATAATTGTTAAAAAGCAACTTACTCAATTTTATTTATCGTTCTCGAAAACTAATAGTCAGGTATCTAGTGAGCCATAACTGACACCACTTTAGATCACGTGCCAACACTAGCAACTTGGACTCGGTCCAAAATCCATGGTCGATACAAACCTCATGACTAAAGCAGAGTACAGTGTGATATAAGTTCCTATTAGTGAAAAATCAGAATTTTACGAATCATTAAATAAAATCATATACAACCAATTAGTTAATAAATCGGCATTTGATTAATTATATTATGGACCGTCATAAAATTCTTTTGGGATTAAGCATTCCTTCATTCTCCAACTAAATATTTCACATATTATTTTATTTTCGATGACCTTAAGGTGTTGTTCTTTCTAAGTAAACGGCCATGTTTTGCAACCAGAACGAACAACAAGAAGAAAAATAACTTCATAAACTGCAACTTAAAAGTTCGTTTTATAAGACGAGTATTTTTGTAAGGCAAAAATAATACGCACTCTTCACTTTCAACATTGCTTTCATTTACTTCTTGAAGTTTGTATATATTTATTTTATTTTTTAAGAAACCGTACGTTTACATTACTCAAGAAACTACATGACAATTCACCGGAATCATTCCCGCTTGTACAATTCACCAAGTATATCTGTAATTTATACGTATATCCATGTTTATTTTAGTATATTTATGTATATCCATATTTATTTTAGTACATTTATGTAGATTCATATTTACTTAACTATATTTATGTAAATCCATAATTAGTTCGATCCTGTTCCAATAATCCATTGGCGTAAGCCACATGACTCCACAACCTTCATTGGACCCTGCACCAAACCTTATAACGCCACAAGGCAATATTTCAAAGTATATTTCATTACCCCGTTATATGTATGTATTAAATTTATTTTGAACCGAAGGGTACAAAAAGAATATATATAGATTACCAGTTTTCATCAAAATTATATTTAATTTAACAGTTCCTCAAGGAAATTTTCAACAGTAAATAAAAATAAGCTCAGTCAAATATGCAGATTTTACCACTCAGGGTTAAAACATTTTCAGTAATATTTCCATTTCAATTGAATAGATTTAAAGCTTATTTAATTATTTACATAACTTATTTTTATATTTATTTTTAAATTTATATTAATTATTTTTATAACATTAAATAATTTCTTTAGAATCAGTAAAAGCATATATAATACATTTCATGTATTACATATGTATGATTTATTCATTTATTTCTAGCAGTCAATTGTAAGCCCCTCCGAAATCGGTATACAGTCGAAAAACTACACCCTTACATTCTAATACTTTATCTAATACTTGTACCAGTGGTTGAGGTGTTCCGCTTAAAACTGCAAACATTGTCTATGATCTCGACGTTTCTTGGTTTTGAAAATATATCAATGTTGGTTTGAAGGTGTAATGACCAATAATTCAAATCCCCTTGTTCCACACTAATTTGTGGTACCTTTACCGTTCAAAATACAATCGGGGTACCTGGAGTAATGCACGGAAAGGTACCGATGTAAATAGTAACAATAATATATAATAAGGTAATATATATAAAGGTATATATAATAAGATAGGCAATGTCGTAGTAGAAGTGTAAAAAAGGAGAAATGATCCTTGATTATTAAAATTTTCAGAATTATACGAAGTTTTACTTTTGTTTTTAATTTTTCTATCACTCATTCAGAACATATGATGAGGTATATATGAAATATAAATCTAAAAAAAAAATCAGAATTCATAGCAATTGAAATTCGAATAAGTCAGATCCTAGGGAGTGAGAAAAATTAAAATATTTACAGTTGGCAAATCAGGTCGAAATTGTAGGAAATTTAATATTTTGCCACCTGGTAAATTTTTCTAGCAGACCCCTGATAGATTCTGAAAGAGTAAACATATATTCTGTTCAAGGGGAGCGATTCATTGGCTAAGGTACCTGCTGAATAGAAACCAGACCCCATTTATTCGGTATCCACTTCAACCACTTCGAGCACTTGGCCTGATTGTTCGTCAACGTCAGAGTGTAGGAGTGTTTATTCAGGACCCGTGTATTATTCGGCACAGAAATTAGATCGTACCAAATATATTAATGGAATCTGCTTCTGAAGCGGTTATAAAAGTGTTTGGACTGTAAACTATCAGAAGCAATAAAATATTCTACGCAACAATTAAATAATACGAAAGAACTATTAAGTAATGGTCATCATACTTAAATTATTACTTGAAATGAAATTACATGCTTAAAGTAGTTATCTTTAAAGTAGGTACCTGGGATGTACTAACTATTCCATAAAATCGGCTGGTAGAAAGAGCCACTTTATACAGTCGGTTTTTCACTTATTTTCGATTTTCTCAAAAACTAGACTAAAGGTTTTCACTAAACACGGAATATCATATAATCATTTATAACTCCTCTCCATTTTATCCAATTCTTACGTTAATATAACCGTCGGAAAGCTGATTGTCTGTTCTTCCAAAGTATTTAATGTCGTTATAAGGGCGAATTATGGGTTCCAAACCGAGAAAAAAGGTTCAAACGTTTCATTTTATATCTACGGTTATAATTTGTTACCGAATCTACTTAGGTTTGGGCCCTATGGTTCAGTTCATAGATCCCTAAATCACTTCCAAGTTCGGTGTTGATTGGCCGAGTAATGTTGAAGTTATTAATATTTTTTTATTCGATTTTTAAAAGGTAATTAGAGACAATGCAACGCGGAAATTTTGGCCTAAAAAATTTTATTTTTCAATTTTTCAAAAATTCGTATTTAAGGGTTTCTTGAGGTGCTAAAACCGAGTATTAACTTTGTTTCACTTCTAAAAAATCTTTTACAACACTTTGGTAGGTCAGTCGGTCTGAATTGTTTTAATTTAGTACTAATATTGAAACGCAGTGAGTATATATATTATAATATTATAGATAATCAAATTGTTTGAAAGAAAAAGAAAAAAAAAAGTAAATCGGGCCAGTATTAACAATGATACGGTGAATTTCGGTTCCGTTTTTATTTTCAATGCGTTATCTGAACGTTACCACAGTTCCGTCTTATCACTTCATCTGTATATTTAAAAGTTGATCATTAAATCTCTATATATCTTCAAAAATAGCAAAGGGAAGCATAGTAGAGTATAAATATATAAACTACGAAAAAAATTGACAACTAACGAAAAGAGAAAAATGCAATTCAGACTGGAAAATCGGATACAGCCGATGGTATCTGGTCATCCCCGATCGCAGTCAACTGTTACATTTTGTTATACCGTTGTATTCTTGACAAGAATAAAGTCATATGCATTATTCGCACCTTGGGAAACCCTAAAATATGACTTTGTATTGCAACACAAAAATAAAAATTTATTGTTTTAAAATTTTCATCTTCTAGGATAGAAATAAAAGTTGTATGATGTGCGCGTCTCACCAGATTTTTGTAAATATTAATTATTGAAATTTTATAGATTATAATTCAAATAAATTATCGCAGCTACTAGTATATACAATCTTTCAAAGCAATATCACTTATTTGCTTTAAGATACTTATCTATTGATTTTATAAAAACTCCTCTCATTTATCAAAACTCTATATTTCACAGATCCATTTATACTTTAAAGACAGAAGTAGTTATAATTGTAAGATATCTATAATTTATTTAATTCCGGTAGTGATAGATAATTATTTACTCCGTCACTGTAGCCGTGAGTCAACCCTATGGGTTCGGGTCCTCCGGAGTCCACCCAGCCTCATGAAGTAGGTACCCTTAATTGAGGAAAAATCTGGCAGTTGAGCATGATAATGAACAAATCACCTCCTTGTACAACCGTTGTTCAATATACAGTACTTCCTTACATAGTAACCTCTGACCCATCATGGGTTGTAGCGGTACAGATTTCCATTTTTAAACATATTGATTAACTATTGTACAGAATTAACAACATTAAATTATACTTTATTGTGGTCCTGAAGATGAGCTAAAACCCGAAACGGTGATGGATCAATGAAATGTATATATTAAATAAATAAAAAAAGGATGATAGTAGTTTTCAAACCTGAATTAACAACATAAAATAAATCGGCCAAAACCAGTAAATAATATTATAAAAACTTTAAATAAAACCCTGGTTTAAAACTATAAAATTTAGCAGACTTAATAAGTATTTTTGTATGAATTTATGTTTACATATAGATTTTATTTCACAAACTACCTCCACATAATGGATTTCTACTTTTTACCTATCTCCGACCGGAAAAATAAAACTTTCATATTTAATCATTAATAAAATATTATAATGTTTGTACAATGATCAAGAAGAAATGATTAGCAATGAATGTTGTAACTGCAAAGGGAGGCAAGTTTCAAAAAATTGTTGAGAGCTACATCCCTATACTATGGGCACGTCATAGATTTATAGATTCATATATTTACCATAAGAAAGGGAAAGAAAAACACAATGTTTTGTTATAGTACCTTGAGTAGATGTGAAGAGCACAAAGGATGTGAGAAATCCAATCAGGACTAGTCTAACGTAGTTCCACACTCCGTTGTCTCAGGCCTCCACCATTTCCAATGGATACGTCACCATTTCTGAAAAAACAAAAAAATAATAAGATAAGCTGAAACAGTACGTGTAAACGAGAAAAATAATGATAATGTTATTAGCCAAAATTAGTTACAACACTAGATACTAGTGTAGAAAAGAGCGCTGTCTGACTACTATGCTAAGTTTTAATATTTATAGACAATTTCACATACAACTGTCTAATATGTTTATGGATAAATGCAGTAAAATTCAGCCACTTAAAACGGCTGGGTGTATTTGGTAATTAGATTTTTTTTTTTAAATTAAACTATTTTATAATTCAATACAAGATTTTTTAAACTTCAATTAAAACGAAAAATATTAAGTAATTGTCTACTATATGAATCGCGAATACAAAAATCACAATATTTAAAACTTTTATGTTTCAAGCAGAATTTTGAGTTTACTTAAGTTCGTTCCACTGTGCAGCATAGCTCGTAATTCTTTAACCTACTAGTGGTTAGGGTCCCTTCATAAGATATCAGGCTCTAAAACTGTAAATAAAATCGATTTTATGGTCGCGTTCTCGCGTATCGATTTATTTTAACAATTCAGATATCCAACAAAATAGAGTCCCTTTATATGTGTTCGGGTGTGCTGAAAATTAATATAAAATCGATTTTTTTAAACTCGCGCTTGCGTATCGATTTATTTTAACTTTTCGGATTTCCAACATATTGGGGTCCCTATATGTTTTTGGAGGTGCTGAAAATAAAAATAAAATCGATTTTGTGATCTCACACATGTGAATCGATTAATTTTAACTTTTTACATTTCCAACATATTGAGGTCTCTATATATGTTTTATAATAAAATCCATTTTATTCTCATTTTCAGAACCCTCGAAAACGTATATAGATACCACAATTTCTTATCTATTTAATATATAAAAATATTCGATTTTTTCTCTGTTCTCGTAATTTGAAAGGCAGCTTTGAATGGTATAATAAAGTTTGTTAGTAGTTCGGTAGTAAGATAAATAACTTCTTACTCTCATGTAGTCTGATCAAAAGTTCGCCAGTTTATTTGCAAGTGTAATTTTACTCAAATAGAAACAAATAATAAAAATAACAACTATCTTCAATCGGGCTGATGTACTTGGAATGTTGGGAGAGATATATAATGATGGTGTAAAAGTAACTGTTATAAGCAAGGACGAGTATAAGTTGGAAGAAATGATCAGATGTTTAGCAGGGCGGAAATACCCGGCTATATCTTAAGGGGGCATCTTGAGGGAGCTACTGGACGGGCCGTCGAAGCCCCCCTAATGGGCTCAATAGCGGACTAAGCCATCGATAGATAGGGGCCATTCCAATCCTCGCCATTAGTGGCCGAAAATGAGGTCTTAAACGAAATATCTCGAGGCATGATCAACGTACTGGGTATATGGGAGTATTGGAGTTGTAAGAATAGATTATATGGAAAAATATAAGAAGATGGTCAGGGTTGCGGTCAAAAAAGAACAAATAGTTTTTAACTATTTAATGTCCGACGTTTCACCCCACCTTGCATGGCTTCATCAGGGCTGTTCAAAGGGATAGGTTGAACAGCAAAAAAAAATCTCAAAAACCATACGACGTACAAATCTCTATTAGTAATCAAAATTAAAGCAAGTTTAATAAACTATAAAGTAGTTCTCCTGACGTTTATCTTCGTAGGAGTAATAGTTTTCATAATATTTGCTAAAACAAATTTATTTATAGTTGTTTTGACAAATGTTTATGTGCAAACTTTACATTCAGATGCGAATATCATAAAAACCACTACCCCTAAAAAGATATGTGTCATCAACTAATTTATAGTAAGTTAAATTAACTTCATTTTGAGTGCTGGCAAACACATATACGTCTTACGGTTCTAGAGATATATTTTTTAAAAGTTAAACATTTTATCCGAACACCAATAAATTAGCATTTAGTGAATTTATTTTGTCAAATATCATAAAAACTACTAATTCTACAAAGATAAACGTTATAAACTATTTAATAGTCAATTTAACTAGCTTTAATTTGAGTGCAGCCGACATCTATACGTCGAATGGTTCCTGAAATATATTTTTTCATAAATGAAACTGTCCAAGTCTGGACAACTTTAACTCAATTTATTTTAGCAAATATCACGAGAACTACTACTTTTACGGCGATAAACATCAGAAACTACTTTATATTACATTACACTAGCTTTAATTTGAATGCTAATAGATATTTGTCCGTCGCATTTAATTTGAGAAACAGATTTCTCAAAATAAATTCATTAACTACTATTGAATACTAATCTTTCAGTACATTTTTATAAAATGTTGTTTTTAAAAAGATATATCTCAAATACTATTGAACGTAAATAGCTCAATCAGAGCTACTATTTTAGCAAATTTACTCTACTTTAAACAATGTTCTCTTAGGTTTTCTAATGTTTTAGGTAGTTTTAAAGATATAGAGCTCGGAATGAAAATTAATTTTTTTTTTAACGTTTTGAAACAGCCGCCATTTATTGTTCCCCTACTTATTCTTGGCAGACTCGTCAATTTTGACTAGAAGTAATACATAGTTTTCATTAAAGTAATAAAAAATTGGGGTGAAATAACTGCCATTTTTTCTTCCCGGCTCTTGCACAGTAGGTAGATTGTAGTAATAAACACTTCAGTGCTACCTGTTTCGTACCTGGCCAATAGGTACCGTTTCTGGTTGGGTTTACTAGCTCAGCGGTTCCCAAAGTGGGTGTCTCAAACCCTGGGGTGCCTCAAGAGTATAACAAGGGTGTTGGAAGTGAACGATACTTTCTCGAGATATAAAAATAAAAAAATTAGAGCAAAAATAGCAAACGTAAACATACCGTGCATTCAAACATTTACTTTGCACTGTTTTTCTACTTATCTTACGTATTCAACTGCTCTAAGGATAATAGTACCCGCATTTTTATTTTTTTATCTCAACAAGGGTGCCATGAAATAACTTATCTCATTAAAGGTTACGCGAAATGTATTCAGCCCAGGAATCGAATCTTTTTGGAAGCAAATATACTTTAAAAATTTTAATCTAGATTAAAAAAAAAATGCTATAAGTACTATAGCATATACATATA
>NW_027106113.1:1433773-1462411 GCF_000696795.3 Halyomorpha halys | reverse complement strand
TATTATAAATATATATAGGATATATATGTATATGTTATAGTACTTATAAGCTTACGATAATTTTTAACAAAACGAGTCAAGAAAGAAGATTTTGATAGTACAAAGCCCAAGAGGAGAAAAAAAGCAGTTATCTCACCCCAATTTTGGATTACTTTAATGAAAACTATGTATGATTAATAATCAAAATTGATGAGTCTACCAAGTATAGGTAGGGGGAATAAAAAATGGCGGCTGTTTCAAAGCGATAAAAAAAACAAATTTTTCATTCGGAGTTCTATATCTTAAAAAGTAGGAACAAAATAAGAAAACTTAAGAGGACGACATTTAAAGAAGAGTAAAATTTTCCAAAATATGAGTCCTAATTGAGTTATTAACGTTAAATAGTTTTCGAGATATAGCTTTTTAAATAGCAACATTTCATAAAAATGTAGTATGGGACGTACTGAAAGATCAGTAGTTAGTGAATTTATTTTGAAAAATTTATATCTCAAAAACCATTAGACGTACAGATTAGCACTCAAATTAAAGCTAGTTTAATGAGCTATAAAGTAGTTTATAATGTTTATCATCGTAGGAGTAATAGTTTACATGAAATTTGCTAAAATAAATTTATTTATAGCTGTTCGGACAAATTTTCATTTGCCAAATTTATATTCATATGTGAATATCATAAAAACTACTACCCATACGAAGATAAGTATCATAAACTATTTTATAGTAAGTTAATTTTCTTTATTTTGAGTGTTGGCAGAGATGTGTGCCTCTTATGGATCTAGAGATATATTTTTCCAAAAATCAAACATTTTATACGAACAATTAAAAATTAACATTTTGTGAGTTTATTTTGTCAAATATCATAAAAACTACTACTCCTACAAAGATAAACACTATTGACTATTTTATAGTAAATTTAACTAACTTTAATTTGAGTGCTGGCAGAAATCTGTACGTCCAGTAGTTTTTGAAATAAAGTTTTTCATAAATTAAACTTATTGTCGGAACAACTATAAATCAATTTATTTTAGCAAATATCATGAAAACTACTTTTCCTACGAAGGTAAAGGTCATAAACTTCTTTATAGTCCATTAAACTAGCTTTAATTTGAGTGCTAATAGACATCTGTACATCACATAGTTCTTGTGATATATATTTCTCATAATAAATTAGTTAACTACTAAACTTTCAGTAGATTTTTAAGAAATTTTGGTTTTTAAAAAACTATATCTCGAGAACCATTGGACGTAACTAGCTCTTTTAGGCTTATATTTCAGCAAATTTACTCTTCTTTAAATAATGTTCTCTTAGATTTTCTAGTGTTGGTAGTTTTTAAGATATAGAGCTCCGAATGAAAAAATAATGTTTTTTTAAGGTTTTGAAACAGCCGCCATTTTTATTCCCCCTACCTATACTTGGCAGACTCATCAATTTTGACTATTAATTATACATAGTTTTCATTAAAGTAATCAAAAATTGGGGTGAGATAACTGTCTTTTTTCTCCTCTTGGGCTCTTGTACTATCACAATCTCCTTCCTACACATGTGTGTAAGTATAATATCTTTTAAAGATATTATTCGAGTGTTAAAATAAGTTAAACAGGTGACATAATAAACAGATAAAATAGGGAAATAATATAAATTTAACAAAAAAGTGTTTCACCGATCATTAATTCTAATTCCTAATCTAATGATAATAAGGCCTGTCATATACAGTCCTATCTTGGAATTCAGCATATAAATCTAATTATATTTTATTCAATATCATCTTGGCCATAAAAGGACTCCGCCATACACACCTGTTGATTCGCTCGATTATTGGAGGAAGACACGGCTTGCTCAGTGAAACGAGATCATAAATTCTGATTATTAAACCTTTCGACCTTCAGCAGCTTTCCCGGAACGAACTTGTAGAGCAAGTTTTTCAATTTCCTAGTACGCACAACGTATTCGGAGAACGACAAATTTGCGTTTGACCCAGACTGTATTTGTGGTTCAGATGTTACCGCTAAGTTGAACTTTATTATGGGACTGTTCATTTGACACTAACACTGCAACTAGATAAATTCAATGCATTCTGGGAAATTTTATCAGCAGTATAGCTATTAATCAAGGATTAGCCAGTGGTGTTTCCAAACAGCTCTTCACACCAACTACCAACATATTGTTGGTCTTATCTCATTTATAGGTTTGAACAGATACAGAATGATCTAATAATAAAATAAATTAAGAGAAATGTAACAGGGCTTTATCATTTTGAAGCATTTGATAAGATTTAGGGATCTCTTTAACATTTAACTAGAAAACATGTTAAGTAGAATAATATAACTTAAATTAATTCACTGATTATCCTACATGCTATTGGCATTGTCAGAACTCTCCCCCCCCCCACACAATTAAAATCTCCAGCAGAAATCTGTAGGTATTTTTATGTTTTACTATTTTATTTAAAAAAAAGAATGCAAATATAGCCGAAATTCATGAAGAAGAGACCAGAAGAGAAAAATAATGAACATGGTAATAACGGAAATTAAAATTAAAAAGAAATCATTTGCCAGCACTATATGAATATTAAGGAAAGTGTAAGACTTTCATGTGTACTCAGTTATTAATACTTCAGTATTAAAGATTATACATAAACATATAAACACTAATATAGAAGAAGATAAAAAAATCATCAGACAAATAGTTGTAGCTAACAAACACATTTATTTCTTTATTACTAGAATCATGATATAGGTCTAAGATATAGTCAACATAACTACAGATAGAATTATTGGGCAAATTTTATTACACAACGATGACTTATCAACAACAAATTGTAAAATGTAAATTTAAAACTTTTTATTAATATTCATAAAAATTTTAATAGTATATATATATACAGTATATACATAATATAATAGTATATTGTTAATTAGTCATAATAAGTAACAATAGAACCATTACTAAATTACACAGTAATGAATCTTAACATCATTCATCAAACAACTAAACTAAGGCAAAACAAATCACTATTAATATATTAAATTAAATATGCACCGCTACAAGCGATGAAAGGTCAAGGGTGCTGTACTTTGTAGGGAAGTTCTATTACTAGACCAACAGTTTGCAAGAAGGAGATTTAGTCAGAATCACGTTCCACTGCCTGATTTTTACTCAATGTAGGCTACTCACTTTATGAGGCTGGTTGACCCTGGAGGGCTACCGAACCCACAGGTTGACTCAATGGCTACAGGTAACAGATAACCATTATCTGTCACAGCCAGATTTGAACTCGGGTCCTTGGAGTAAGTACCCCATTACCTTACCACACTATTAATAGGTATTTAATTTGTTTTATATATTTTTTTCTCTTGAATCTATTTTTTCAACTTCTATGAATTTATAGTCTAATTCCATTGTTTGTTGGATCACGAAAAAAGTCGTAGATTTACAACCTATTCTGTTAGAAGCATGTTTTGTAGCTCAATTTAAACTATAATGCATGTGCTATCATTGTATATGTAACTTGACAACCTGAAAACAAAGAAATTATTTTTACTTGTTTTAAAAATTTTAAATTTTAAAAATCTCAAAAATGCCATTTTAAAAAAATGATAAAAAATGTATACAGTTCCAGCATATATTGGTTAGAAGCATGCCAAATTTCAAGATGCAGAAATAATAGGATGAGTTAAAAAAATCTAGATGTTAAGTCGGAGCAATAATTCATCATATAACAATGAAGGGTAACCTGAATTTCATTTTGGAAGATTTTTTGTAAGCCACTTGTGATTAATAAAGGAAGATGGCCCATTCTGTGTGAAGATAGTTGAAAATAGTACAAAATCTATTCATTATACACCAATATATTGCACCATTTTGCAAGGCCTAATCAGGACTCATATCCAGCAAGTTGATAAAATACTTAGCCATTCTTTTATGTTTAAGACATTTAATTACTATATAATATCCCTGATGAAAACTTGTAAAGTGAGGCTAAACATAGGTATATAATAAACATTTTTTTGTACAATTTTGAGCTCACTTTTTTACCACAACCTGAGCCATCTTCCTTCAATAACCTAAATGTCAGCTTAAATTTTGCCAATTTCTGAATAAGAAATTTATTAAATAATCTAAGGTACATTATATTGCAAAAATCTATAACTGATAATTTTATAATAGAATAACATCTATCCAGTGTTATCGAATAAAAGATTGATTAAATAAAATTAAACACATTATCTTGACAAAATTTAGCATAATTATCAAGATAGATTCCTTTTGGAAAGTAAAAAATTGTTTTTCACAATAATATAACTTAAAATGACATGTTTCATTAAAGCAACAACTTACACAGAAATAATAAGAATAAATTTCTTGCTATAGATAACAGGGAACAAATAATAAGAAATGATAGAGCCATCTCATATGCTTAAAAAAATTTTAATAAAAGCAAAGAGGTAAGTGAATACTATAAATAATTAGCAAAAAGTAAATAACCAGTAAGTTTTCCGTAAATAATAGTAAAAAATAAAATATTTGATTTTTTTTTCTCCCCAAAGCAATATGTTTCATATTTCATTAATACAATAATCAATTATGATGTTTTAGCAAGTTAATGTACCTAATATTATTTAAAAAATTATCTGTCAAAGAGCAGACTAAATTTTAATTGAAAATAAGGTTATTCTTTTTTGTGATATGACGCATTATAGTATCTAATTAAAATCTAGATTTTATGTACTCATGATCCCATCATTTCTTCATCTTGAAATTTTGCACGAACTTAACCAATGTTAGTCAGGATGACCTACACTTTTTAAAAATCTAAGATGATGTTTTTGATATTTTAAAAATTTTAAATTTTGAAAACAAACAAAAATTATTTCTTTGTTTTGAAATTTCCATGTTACACATAAAACGAATGTACATCCAATAAGGGCCATAATCAAAACATATGTAAATCATACATCTAGTCGATTTTCAACCTCTAATGCGAGCACCAGTGATTGGAAAGAAATAAGAACAATTCCACTCCTTATGTTCAACTATAGAGGCTATATATTTACATCCAAAATAAATTTATAAGTAGTTAATAAATAATTATAAGTTTTAAATAAAAAGATAGTTTTTCACTCAACCAGGTCTGACCCTCTAGGCAAGACACATTAAAATTTTGTTTTCGACCTAAAATGGATTATTTTTTTCAATTCACTAACTAATATAGTCACTTATAACTTGAGGATTCCGTTAAAGAAAAAAAAAAAAAGCCTCATTATTTATGTAGTTAGTAAAAAGAAATAAAATAAAATGGTACAACCAGAAGTTTTTTATTTATTCCCTCATTTTAATGTTTTTTTCATCATATTTTTAAAGCATAATTATAAGAACTCCTGAAGATACTATGCCACTAAGTGGGTATGAATTTTTTCAGCTTGAAATTATGACTTTTTATTATTGAGGAATTGAAATCTGAACATCTTCAGGTAATGACAAATAATCTTTAAAATGAGCTGTAAAACATACCTCTGACAAAATCGGTTGTAAATTCACAAGCATTTTTATGATACAAAATATTGTGAAATTTGGCTATTTCTGTAATTTTGAAAAATTAAAGTTAAAACTACTGTGTATAAAAAAGATTTGTAATGTATTAGGCCAGTATTAAAAATGCTAAAATATAATGTAAGTGTAAAACGTTTAAAAGTCTAGTATGATTTTATCTGGAACAACGACTTTAATAGTGAAGCTTTTTAAAAGCTGGACTACTTTGTAGTTTACAATGGTATATCACAGGGCTGACAAAAGATTAAAAGAGGATAGAGTATTCTATTAGGATCTACCTATTTCATTGTATGCAGTGAAATTAGTTTTTGAATATTCAGCAAATCTGTAAACAAAAAGCTGTGAAGAGATCATAAATTTATCTTTATCTCAAGTTAAATTTCATCTGAATCTTGCAACTATATTATTAACCTATTGTTCATCTACATTAATCAATGAGATACTACAAAACACATGCTTCACTCTAAATTTTAAAAACTAGAAATTCAAATTGTAAAATAGTTTTTCTTTTAATTTTTTTTCAGTTAGACATTGAGTAAAATAAAATAATAAATGAAGTTATCATTCTTTTTAAATTTTACAGAAGATTCAAGTAAACCCGATTTTAAATTAATTCTTATACTAAATTGAGACACATTTGTTGAATATTGTGCTTAGCTAGATGGTGAGTTCATGATATTGAGAACTTGTTAAAATAGAATACAAATATTTCAGAAAAAAAATTGGAACTGATTGTCTTATGGTGTTACTTGATAAAATAATATTTCTTTGAAACTATTTTATGAAATCAAGAACTAAAACTTTCCATCTTATTTTTACTTTAACTAAATTAATTAATTACAATTATTCAATTAAATAATAAACAAATTAAGATGGATTAATATGATGTGTATCGTTACAAAACCAATATATTTGGTAGTTTTTTAAATTAATAAAGTTTTCTCTATATATATTTCCTCTAAATTCATTTCATAAAACATATTTCTTCATTTCTATAACAGAGATGAAGGATAGTTACTGTGTGATAAATTAGGATTACAGATAGCGAAAAAATCAATCAAAGTGAGAAGATGAAAAAAGTGGAAAAGATGAAATAGAGCGATGAAGAGAACTTTGAATAATTTCCAGACTATTTATTTACCAATTTTTAAGAAATATTTTATTCATTTGCCTATACTTTGGTCATAAAACAACTTATAATTTTATTTTTCAAAAAAGATACCTTACAAAACTTTTACTTATGTTTAAATCTGAACATGAATATAAACGAACCTTAAAATGACATAATATTTCAATTTTTTTTAATCCCTAAAAATGTAACTAATGTTGAACTGACATTCTATCTAAATCTAAACATTTATAAATATAAGGGATAGACTCAGGCATAAGAGGGAGGACTATGATAAGGCTGACAGCAAAATTGGTTTTAACAGAGGTCAGTGGAGAGATATGTTCAAGGAACATTTAATGGCATCTCCATCAAACTTCAGGATTCCCTTTGGTCTTATATTTATTTATTTGTATATTTTGGTGAAATTTAAAACAGTAGTAAAATTAAAAAAAGTATTTCAACAGAATATCTACAACCGATGGTGATGATGTCTAGCCTTTAGGATAATACTCTAGCCTTCTTAGGTACTCCTACAACCACACCTAATTTTTAATTCAACAAGATTTAGAGAGGTCGCCCCTCTACCAAGACCCGGGAGGTGGCAAAGCACTGTCCCCTTGTCGACGTTCTCATCGAGGGAAGGTCTTTGGGCTCTGCAGCCTGAAGTCATCTTAACCCATCTCACCTTTTATCCTCCAGTGGAGGGCCTTCCCCGTTCTTTGTACCCCTCCTACCCCCCGGCCAGTGGCGGGCCAATATTGTAACCCCAACTTTCAGCGGACCCAGCCCAACCCCTTATAATGCCATATGGCAAAGGAAGGGCACCAGTTACGTTTGTTAATAGTTGGATATATATTAATCTTGTTATTTATAATAAAGGAGGTAAGAAAAAAAAAAGTTATAATCGTAATGTTATCATTGTTAGGATCCATAGTATTTAAGATAATTATATTCTCTACAAGACAAAGCAAAAATAATCTAATTCAGATCTATATTATCAAAGAAACAGTGTATTGTACTTTGGATTTACAATTATTTTTTAAACATTTTTGCAGGGTTTTTTTTTTTATTGGCTGTCTTATTATTTAAACCTGAAGAGGCTTTGTTTAAATGCAATAATTTCAGAAGCTACCAGTCCCAGACTTAAATAACTATTTTTTTGTTGTATAGGCCATTTATTAAGTGCAACTTTAGGCTTTATCATGCTATGTCTCATAGGAATGGAGCAGTAAACATAAATGTAAATCAATGTGGAAAACTGCTAGTAATTTTTAAATTATTATTGAATTGTATATGTTCATGTCATCATTATTTATATGAAATAGGTACATAAAATCAAATTTTAATATAAATGAAACTATGTCCTAGTAATGAAATAAAAAACCAATATTTTTAAAAATAAATACAAAAATAGTTTTAAAACTAACTTTATAATTTTTAATTATACTAAAAACATAATGATTTATGGCATGAAAGAAATCTGAATCCACTATTCATGGTGGTTTGCTAACAAACGTATCATGATTGGGGATAAAGAAAGGAGAAGAGACATCAAAATATTAACAACTAACCCTTTAGGTCAGTGGACCTGAAGTATACAACTTACAACAAACCTTATTTTGGTTTTACTGATGTAAGGTAGGGACAAATTAAGCAAAGGGCAGTAAAGCATTAAAGAGTAATATATCAGTTGAGGATCAGTCAATGCAACAAAATGAAAATATTGTTTTTCTTTTTTACATTTAGAAACCTTAACCCTGTAGAACAGATTCGTTATCTTGGACTACACCTTGACAAATGACTAACCTGGAATTCTCACATAAGACTGAAAAGACAGGAATCTGCACGTAGATTCCGACTATTACAGCACTTACTAGAAAAACGGTCTAAACTTCCAACTCATTACAAAAGACAATCTACATGATCTACAATAATAAGCCCCATCTGGACATACGGAGTTGAGCTTTGGGGCTCCACTAAACCTTCGAATTCCTTTTGTATCCAATCCTTACAATCCAAAGTCCTTCGTAAAATCCTCAATGCTCCTTATTTTGTTACTAATAAAACCATCCATAAAGACCTAAATGTTCCTTATGTAACAGATCTAGCCCGAACCCGATATCATTCCTTCCATTATAAACTCCCTAACCACCCAAACCCATTAGTTTCTAACCTTGCTTCCTCTTCCATTCCTGGGAATCCTCCGAGGCGCCTGAAAAGAAGATGGCCTCGTGACCTTATATTGTAAAATGTTTTTAGAGTTCTACTACTGGGTAGTTTCTCTACATGTTGTATCATATAATTATCATTATGCCATTATGATCAAATTTACTTAATCTATTTTTTATACAGTTGTAAATATCAATAAATAAATAAAAAAATATTTAGAAACAATGTTTCCGCCCAACAATTTGGACCATTTTTAGAGCTAAGAGAAAACATAATAATAAAAAATAATCTAAATTAAAATAATTCAATAATTAATATATAAGAAGGAAGATTGAAATTATAAAAAAATATTGATAAAAATGAATGATTAGTGTTTAGTTGTTCAAAGGTATTCAACATCCTTGTGCATTCCAACTAGGCAAGAAAGATGATAACCCTAAAGATGATAGGTATCTTCATTCTCCCTTATTATCCTGATTTTTTTTTAAATTATTTTGTTTAGTTGTTTTTCTTTTCTATTTTGGGAATTATTAGCCTTCTAACTTAAATTCTTTATTTATTAATTTAACATCAGTATGTTGATGCTTTTGACATTTTAGGTGGTCCATTAATCATTAGGGGCCTATTTTAAAAAACAGGTTTTTGTTACAAACATTTTTGAACTGTAGCCAATTTTTTTTTTTTTTTTATCATGGTTATTTTGCATTCCTTCAATACCTTTTGTATTTCATGTCATTTTACTTCAATATTTGCCTGAAATTATTTCATTTAATCTGACATAAAATTAAATGTTTTAACCAAAACCTACAGCTTCAAGGTATTGAAGGTATGCAAAATAACCATCATTAAAAAATCCAAAAGAAAGAAAAGAAAATTGGCAAATTTTAAAACTTTAATGTAACAAAAAACTTTGTAACTGTTTTTTAGAATAGCACCCTGAAGATGGATGGACCGTCTAAAACATTAGTAGAATTATTAGCAGACTGATGCAAAAGTAATAAATAAAGAATTTAAAGTAAGATGGCCAATAGTTCCCAATACAGTCAACTACCATAACTATCCAGATCCTTCTCAAAAAAGTTTGATTACTTTTCAGACTGGATATGCATCACTATATAGAAAAACTATATCAAATATAGCTTCCATGGGTTTTATTCCAAGTTCAGAGAAGTTAAGCCAGAAATTCCTTCTCATAATTGATATCAGGCAACTAAATTCTGTTGAGTACTAAATTTAGTCATAACGTTAAATCAAGTCCCTCTTTTAAAAGTATTGATAACTGCTTACCTATGCATTTTTATAACTTACGTCACACATATCTTCATAATACCTTGCTGTATATTGGTCCCATTAAGATTTTATTTTCTTTATTTTATATGATTGAAAAATTTAATTATCTTTCAAAAAAGTATCTGTATTCGAGAGATGTGTAGATTTCAAATTTTTTGAAAAATTATTATACTAGAAGTGAACGGGTTTCCATGGAAAACTGAACAAAATACATTTAACAAAAGGGTACAAACTTTAATGTGCCATACTGGAAGATTGTTGATTGATTTTGTAACTATGTGTTTGTATCTTTTTTAGCCCTGACGAAGCCCTGCAACGTGGGGCGAAACGTTGGCTCAATAAAATAGTAATTCTACTATTTGAGTTTTTATTTTGACTGCACCCGGACCATATTCCATTCATTTAATGTGTCATATATTTGCTAATATGGGTGTGATTTAAACAAATTTTTTTATGTAGAAAATTAAATAGCCTTTTAATTGTTTGAATGAAAAAATATATATTTTTTGAGTTATCCAAATATCAAATTTTCTTTTCTTCATAATTTTTTGTCAAAGATTTATGTTAATAAGTTGTAAGTAGGAAACTTTAAGCAAGTTTCATCTAGATCGTTAAAGCTGTTATTGCACACTAGGTGCCGATTTAGTACAGTAATTTGCAAGAATAAAATTAGCAAAAGATTTAATTCAGCTTTCCAGGTTAAAATACTAGTTTTGTATTCCTCTAATTAATAAAGTGTTCTTATTAATATCCTTCAAAGATATTCTTAAGATTCTCTAAAATTGTTCTCATCCTACAAGGTTAATAAATTGCCAGAAGCAAATATATACATTACTCATTCATAAAAAACATGTTAATATTAATATTAGTATTATGAAACCAAAATAAATTTCTATGGCAATAATAAATATAAAAATGATAAGAAAAAATAACAAAATTGTATTCAAGATATATTACCAAATCAATCTGTAACAACTTTCGACAAATAGAACATTGAAAATAGAAAAATAAAATAAAAAAATTATATATATTTTTACAAACTCATTTAGATTAAATAAGAAAAAATCAATTATTAAAAATTAAATTAGAAAATTTCTCAATTAACAAGTACAAACAAAGTAAAAAGTAAGGCTGAAAAAATCAAATGAAGGTTACTAACAGAGCCAAGACTATTCAATTCAACCTCTCTCTTTCAGTCTACCTGTTCTTTTCAAAATTCTTCTTTTGTTGTAAAATATTTTACCTTCTTCAATAGTTTTACTGATGATATCAATCGCTGTACTTTTTGATATTGCTGCTTCATCCCGTTTATTTTTAGCATTGACATGAGTATTTCTTTTAAACCTATTTAAGTTCTCAAGTTTAAATCCTGGATCCTTTTGCAAATTCAATTTTATGCACTTATATCGATGTCTGATTTGGATTCTGTTTCTGGAAGGAAAGTTCTCGGCTATCTTTGACCATTTTCTTTCACCATGAACACCAATTAAATCCATCAGAAGTTTATCTTCAGCTAAAGACCATTCACCACATTTATTAACTTTCATATCCCTTTTCGCAAAATATCGCTCCCTTAATTGGATTGCTGATCTGTTAGGAAATACAGAGGCAACTTTCTGAAAATCAAGACCAAACTGCTCAACAGCATTTACTAAAATAATATCTTCTTCATCGGTAAATTTACCCTTCTTTAAACCTGGATCTAAGCGATACCACCTATTTAGTGCTTGGGCCATTGTCCTGTCTTCCAAATGGCATAAAACCTTTGCCCACCCAATTACACCTCCCTGCTCACTAATACTAACAAGATAAGACAACTGAATATCCTCTTTTTTACTCCAACGACCTCTGTTGAAATCCACCATTCCAAAGTGTTTTTTGAATTGAATAAAGCACTGGTATCCTGTTCGCTTTGTGTTAAGTAATTCCGCAATTTTATCCCAATTCTGGTAACGAAACACCATTGCCAATTTTTTCAGTTCTTTTTTTTCTTGCTGTGACCAAGGTCCTCTATTTACTTTAGGGGATAAAATTAAATTCCAATACCTCAAACATTCACCAGGAGTAAGAATGTCTAGAGATTCCTTTGATGATATCTTCATCCAGTCAATGTCAGAATCAGAAATGTCTTTTACAAGAAATTTTAAATCAACAGATTTCATGAAAGCAACTTTACTTTTTATATAGCTAATCTCTTTCGAGAATACTTCTTGTTCAGCTAAATTATCAACTTCTGAACATCTTTTTTTTAAACTTTCAAAATTAGATTTTTTCACATAATCATCTATAATGTATTCTCTAATAGCATTAGACAGTGCAGTAATATCAGCAGTATGATCTGTTTGCATGTATAAATAACCAATAAACTGGTTTTTAGACAGCTTATCCTTAAAATCTTGATTTCTTGGGCAGTAAAATCCTGAAGAATCTTTAAAATAAGGGGCACCAAATTGACTATAAAATCCTCTGCTGACTATAGTGTCTCCATCATCAACAGGAATTGTACAATCTACTTTTAAGTGCTGAAATTCTTTTGTTATTTTATCTAATTTTTTAACAAGAGCTGCCTCGAGGGTGACACAAAAATCAGCTAATTTACGATTAGTTCTGATCGCATTCAAAATTAAGTTACCTTGTTCTTCTAAACTAATTTCATTGTTGACACCTTCAACTAAGGTACTAATATATGCATCATTATTGGAAGACATGCTGGTGTTTCTTTTTATTTGCTCCTTTATTAATTCTTGTTCTAGAATAAACTCAAACTCATCATCACTTGATTCCTCATCTATGGCTTCTACATCATCCCCAACTAATCTTACTATTGATGGACATACATCGACATTGTAATTATAATTTATACTTTCAGTTTTAATTAAATTGTCACTTTCAATATTCAAACATTGAACTGGGTCGAATAAGCAGCAACTATGTTTATTATTTTCTTGTAAAGGGTAAGAAATATAATTGTTTGAAGAAATCTGTTCGGTATTTTTATAAATTATTTCATTGCCATTATAAGAAATTGGAAAGTTTTCTTTATTTGAAAAAAAAGAATTATTAAAAATACTTACTTCATTGAACTTAGAGTTTGATATTTCTTCATTACTCTCAATTTTACACAAGTTCGCGGGCTTAGGACCTTTTTTGTTTCTTATTTGGTTTGGAACTTTTTTTTTCTGTAAGCTGAGAGGAAGTGGTCTAGATTCGGAACCATTTTTTTTCAAACGTTTTTGTTTTATTTTCATATTCTCATAATCATGCTTTTCTTATTTTATTAAATGTTGAAAAATGGGGTATTTATGTTATAATACTACCTGTCAGGTTTTCCATTTTGAAGAAAAATTAATTATGATGCTAAATTATTATAGCATTTTTTATTAACAGGATTAATAAATATAGGTGAAAACTATTTTTCCTATATATTCTCTACTTTATGTTTTCATATATCATATGATGTTGAGGACTCGTCTTATAAAATCATTTGTAATAACAATAAATATATTTAATGAATCTATACTTATAAATTTTAACATGTTTAAATCAATAGTGTGACAATAGTTTTCGCAATTTATTTTATCATTTATGAAGATGTATGTAAAAATCTAAAAGGCTTTGAATCGAGATTTGAATCTAATCAGATGATTGCGGCAGTCCGGCATTTTTGAACTTGCTAACGGTTAAAGTCAAGTGTCAAATGGGTCCTAGAAGGCTATTAAGGAAATCTTTACCTAGTCGTTTTGACAAGGAAAATTTGTTTATGCGTGGTTTAAGTGATTATCAAGCCCGAGTAAGACGTCGTGAATCCTTAAGGCAAATAAGAACCATAAAGGTAAGATAGTACATAGTTTTCACGTAGTTATTTGAATTTATAACTTATTACCAATTTAATACTTGTTCCATTTAATTGTTTTTACTTTATTTTGAAAAATGTATATGGAATATGTCATTTATGGGATGATTGCTATTAATTTTAAGTTATTGATTCGGTTTGCAGTTACTAGTTAGACTTAAATTTGTATTATTTAAATTTTCAAAGTTTATCATGTTTTATAAATGATTCCGTTTAGTTACAATGTATTTGTGTCATTTAAACTGTCAAAATATCGCTTTTTAATCTTAATGGATTGAAGTTTGACATTGTTAGTGTTATTGGTTATCTCCTGTAAATTATCTACTTTTCATTTTAATTTTAAATCTAAAATTCTGTTTGTTTTCATAGGGATCTAGTATAACCAAAATCGTAAAAATTATGATTACTGTATGTTTACAATATAATGCATGTAACTTTGTTATATGAATGCAATTTATCAGTTATCTGTCTTCTGTGAATTCTTATTCTATAGCTATATTCCTTGACTTACCTGAATTATGAATCATATTATCCAAGTATTATAACTGTTAATTTGATATTTTTAGGATTGTTATCTAGCAGAGTGTTGATTACTTGTTAAATATAGTGTCATCATTCCTATCTCTTATGGATCCAAAGAATTCTTTACTGATTTATGTTTTCCTATTCCTAGTTGCGATATTTTTACCTTTAATTAATTATACATTTATTGAAATTTATTTATTTATCCTTGCTGGGCTTTGGCCTTTGATATTATCTTTGACCACTGGTTCCTTTCAGTTGCAAGTCTTTTCCATCTCCCCCAACCGGAATTAATTATATATGTATAATAATGTATAATGTTTGGTTGGTACTGATTTTATGAATGTGATCTTGATTTAAATGTTATGCAAAATCTGTCATGTTCATCAATGATGAGTTGATAGATGTACTAATTGTTTTAGTAAAATACGTATACACAAATGATTTACAGTTCTAACTGTGATATCATCTTTACTTATCTATAATGCATACTTTTGGTTTAAAAAAAATAGATTAATTTATCCCAATAAAACTTAAAATATGACAAGTGGTATTTAAATGTAAATTATATCTAATTTTTATTTCTTGTTTGATACCATGGAACCTTATAAATCTTGTTGGCTATTTATTTAGCCAATAATTACATTTCATTTCCTTGGATTTGGATGTGATATTTATTTTTAAAGAAGTTATTACCTATTTCTTGATATTTGATGACCTACGTGTTTTATGCTTTAATACATACCCTATTTGGTAAACATCATATTTTGTTATGAAGTATGGATATGTAATTATGTTTATCAAATTTATTTTTTATGTTGTTTTGAAGTTTTCATGCTTACAATTTTTCTTAATTCTCATCTGCTATGAGTTTAGAAATGAACACCAAAACAAAAAAAAAAAATCAGTTACCTACTTGTATATCTCCATTTTTTATGAATTATCATAAGTTATATTTTTCAATATCCCTGCTATTTGTTTAATTATGGATAGGGTAAAGGCACACGGGGGCAAAAGTAGTCAGATTTAATTCATGATCCACAGTAATTAGTATGTTACCACTAGACCCTAGGACAGTCAAGTTAACTTGGGTCGTCGGTGGCTCAGGGAGTTGAGGCATAGGTCTTTGCATCCTGGGAAGTGCAGCGGTGCTGTTTTGAGTCTGTCATGGGGGGGTCATTGGTGGGTCAATGAAATGAAAGCTTGACCTCCACCATGGTGTTAGAATAGAGTGGTACCCTATAGATAATTGTCCCCTCTTCCCTGTATGTCAGGAATGTCCTGGAAGAAGGTAATAAAAAAAAAAAATTCAAGTTAACTTTAAGTTGTCTTTGCCCCACCTTCCTTATGTTTTTGAGATAACAAACATAAGTTTCAGCTTTAAGAACAGTTTACTTAGTCTAATAATCAGTCTCATAAAAATAATTAAATTATATTTTGATAAGTGTAAGGAGTATAAGTCAAATGTACCTACTTGATTTTTAATTAGGTATAGATAGTTGACCGTAGATTAATGATTGGAGAAGTTTGTCGGGGGGTGCGGTCAGCAAAGAACAACATAAATAAACAAAACCATATTTATTTATTTATGTTGTTCTTTGCTGACCGCACCCCCCGACAAACTTCTCCAATAACTACTTGATTTTTGTTTTTTTACTATATAGTTCTTGTAGACCTGATAATATGCAAGTTAACTTATACTGAAAAGTTTAAAATAAATAATGAGCCCTAATTTCAGACATTAGACATGTTCAAATAATAGATATAAAGATAAAGATATAAAATCAAGAAAATGTCACTTATAATTCTTATACTTTTGATTTAATTATTTTTCTGTGACTTCTGTCCCTTTATTTATCAACAATATTTAAAACAAAATAAATTAATTTCACCACTTCCTACTAAATACTGACATAAGTCTAATATTTAAAACTACTAATAAATTATTATTTAGGATGCATAATTTTTAGAAATGTTCCTTCATTAAGATTATTGAGCTCAGTGCTGTTTTCTTATTGAACAAGTTTAACATCTAACATATTATTTTTCTTTAGAAAATAAAATTGAAGTAGAATGTTCAATAATTACTGAATATTAGTTTTTAAACTAAGCAAATAGCATCCCAAATTAAAAAATAAATATGTATTGTTTTTTTTTATTCATAACTCCTTACTGTGTTCTTTACTACATACTAATCCTTACTAGGTGCACATTGCAGTCAAAATCAGATAAATAAAATTCATAACGTAATTCATACAAATGTAAAATTTAATAATAAATAAAATAAAAATTATAAATTAAAAAAAAAGTTAAAGTTGAAGAGAATATAATTTAGAAAGAAGGCGATGTGCTTTTAAAAATTTAAACACTAATGTAACTTTAGCTTCCTCATCTGTGAGAGCTTCTGATAAATTTTGGGTCAGTCTTATCCTGTTTATTGTTGGCAAATAGTGAGTGCATTCTTCAAAAATATGATTAATCATGAGAATGGGCTGACAATATTTGCTCGTTGGAGGTGGCAGTTTTCTGATCAGGTGAGAGTGCGTGAGGAGAGTATGACCTATTCTCAAGTGGGTTAGAGCAACTGCCTTCCTGTGGCTGTTGCGGTAGGATGTTGACATGGTTTTACTGATCCTTTTAATTTACTCTCGGGGATAAAATGATCTTAGTGGAAAATATTATTTTGGTCTCCCTGGGGATCATACATCATCACATGCATGGGAAGTAACTCTGAAATTATTCATTGTGCTTTTTTAAAATTTTTTGACCTGTGTTTTAACTCATGTATTCCCTTAACTTATTTATTTATTAAATAATTTCTTTTAACTTATCTATTCATTGAAGTATTTCTTTTAACTAACTTTTTGTTTTGTTTTTTCCTAAATCTACATATTTATTTTTTTAAATTTATTTGTTTCTTTTTATAAACTGATCTACTGCAGTGATTATTTTGTCTTTGATTTGACTTCACATTGATGTCTGATGATAAATTTGTTTAACGGATTGAACTTAGATAGCGGATCACTGGAAAGCAGAGGTCTGAGAGAGTGAAATAGGGAGAATAAAATTGTCAAGTTAATGAAATAAAATTTTTAAATGCAATGAAATTGTTGAATTGAAAAAAATAAATAAATAAAATAAAATATTTGTGTATTTATCTCAATCTTTCGTTTTACATTTCATATATACCGATTATACTACTGCCTACAAATAATCATACTTTTTGTATTAGTTTTTTTTTTAAATTTAGTGAGCATACAACTTATGTGGAAACGGTTTTCGATCTTTTGGTTAAAAACTGATTCACAAGTTTATTTGAACCACCTTTAAATAGTGATATTTTTTTAACTGCCATTGGTCCTGGCTTTCTTAGTGTTCCTGTGTTTAGTATCACCTCTAATTAACATTGAATTTTTAAATAAAATATTTAAAAAAAAAAAAAATAGTAAAATCTTTTTCATTATACTATAGAAGGATATCGGAGTCAACCACTGCACCCGTGAAAAAACACTATTTTTTGATCAATTGTTGCTCTTAGAAGTGATGAAGCCCATCAAGTTTTTCTGTGAAATCATTGATGGATTAGGTGTTTAGTTTTCAAAGGCTGTGAGCACTGATTCCTAATCCCTGCTCAGATTAATGGAAAATTGAAATTAAAATCAATTCCTTACTATAACTGACAATGAGTTCGAATTTGAACCTAGGAGTAATGTTTTGTTACACACAACCATTCCATTCCCTTTGGATAGAGGTTGTGAGTAAAAATCATGATTGGACTAAGTATTAAAACCATTTTCCTTTGTTGTAAAAGCTGTCATAGTAAACTTAAATTATTCTTCAAATGAATTTTGATCAATATTGGCATTCATATAAAATAACTAATCAAAATGAAGCAGTTCATAATATCAAATAGCAGCGTATTAGAGAAAGCTTCCATAATTGCATTTTTATGTGGTCAATCCTGCATATTTTCTGAAGTTGAAAAAATTGGAATTTGCTTTCTTTAAAATAAATATAAATTTAAAACTTAAAAATCAGAGAACTTATAACTAACTGTATTGCTACTTTTTATGAAATATTTATTTATTTTTTTTAAAAATTGGTGTAATATTTCTAATTTATGTTTTTATATTTCAAATATCTGATCAATGGAACCTTTAATGAATATTCAGAGTTTCTTTTAATGTTCTTATATATTAAATTAAATGTTTTTGTAGAATCATAGGCTTCATAAGGTATCAATTTAACTGAAGTTTTGTAAATCTTAATAAATTGAATCATTAGAGTTCAATTTATTTGTAAATTTTAACTTTTATTTAATGCAGTTCTGAGAGGTATATTAGTTATTTGTATTATTATTATTTTTTTTTTTGCAGAATTAAATTTTTATGACTTCTTTATTTTATTTCAACATCTGAATATTGTTTTGAACAGTTTGTCCATTTTTAGCCCATTGTTCTATTATATAAAAATCAATAATTTTAAAACTATAAATCGAATTTCGAATAAATAAGTTATTTAAATGTGATTTACTGCTTACGAAGCTAATTTTACAATGATATAACAATATACAAATTTAAAAATTTGAGATTAGGCCAAAAATTTAATACAAATTATTCTTACCCTGAATTATATGGTGGACCTATTTAAAAAAAAAAATTAAAATATATTTTCATATTTGAAATCCTAAATGTGGTTAAAAATGTTTCTGGTTTTTCATTAATCTTAAGTGTTTTCATCTTATTTGCCTTAATTGCAAATTTAAAAATTTAATTCATGGTTATTTAACTGTGTCTTGCCAACACTATGACATTAACATTTTTATGGTTTTTAGTATTTGTTTTGTGTTGATTCAATATTTTTTTCTATAATTTTGTGATTTCTCATTTTTTTAAACTAAAAAGTACGTAAATATCGTACGAATTCGAATTAACTTTTTGAAATTTCACCACATCAATTCAGAACCGACGTTTCGGCCCACATTGCAGTTCTTCATCAGACCCGTTTTTGGGGGTTGTAGATATTAACAAATATGAAGTTTATTAATTATTTGTTATTTGGATCTTTATTTTGTTATATTTTGGATTAGGATATTTAATTATTCAGCGTTGGTGTTACGGCTGAAAAAGGGATGGAATCCGTTCCGTTACATTGGGTTAGTTGTAACGTAACAAATCCCACGGAGCGAGACGGGAGAAAGGTAAATGAATAACCGGGAAAAGTGCCCTTGACTCTACGTTACTCGGGAATGTGCAGCCTTGATTTCCACGCTGACATTTTCATTTCGTAATGCTCTTGTTCCCCATATACAGATAATTTTTGGTATCATTCACCTCCTCAGGATGATATATGCATATGTTCCAGTATGAAAGATTGTTCACTTATTCATACGGTTATTTATACTAATTATTGTCTAAAAACTATGATTTTGATAAAAATGTTATAACTATTTTTGATCGTGCAAAATTTCGAATTCGAGTTTTCAACAGAAATACGCGTTTTGAGGTTCTCTGGGTCAAAATGTCCAAGTCTTGCGAAATAGTCTATAGTTGCGAGCTAAGATTTATTTCAACTAAAAATAAGGACGATAAGTGAAAGTTGTGTGATGTGCACACCGCACAAGATTGTTTTCTTGTCGGATTGAATTGATAAATACTTCCCATAATATAGCTGGACTCCTCTCTCTATTTCAGACTTATCTAGTCGGCATTTTTAAAGCGAAACCGGACAATAACTAACTTTCATAACTGATAACAATCATTTTATTCGAAAATCAGGGAATTGAAAAGATCTGCGGTGAACTTTCCTTCCTGGAATCCATTTTTATATCTGTGTACTAGTTTAATAAAATGAGTAGTGAAACTTCGGACAGGATTGTTAGGTGCTTCAAGGAAATATAATCACGGTTTTTACAACTAAAAGTAAATAAATAAATTGCATAATCAAAGTATTGTGTTGTGGGGAAAGAGGCGGAGGAGGAATTTGCTTAATTTAAAATATTTTTTAAATTTATTAGTGGGAGTGACGGAAGTCTGAAGTACCAATGGTACTCACAACAATTGTCTGTTGATTGTGATTATAATATCAAATAGTTTTTAATGCAGCTGCCAGAATCTACATAGTTATGACATTTTTGTATATACATTTACTACAGAATTACACCTTATCGGCATGACTATGTTTCTCTTCTTTATAAAATGTTTGTTCATGAATTCCAATACGATTTTGAATAAAAAAAACGTATGCGTTGATCATTTGATTTTTTTTTTTTAAATCTGTGAGTTCTTCCTTTATCCATTCTTGCAACTATACATTTTTGGTTATTTCCATTTTAGCCAATTGTTGATGCCATGTTTATTTATTGATACTAGTTATATTCTTTATTTCGCTGATAATTAATTTAATATTTAGATAACAATTTGTTTCGTATTCTTTTTTAAAACATGTGTTCTGTATTAAGATCTCAATTTTTTCTCATGCTCTGAACCTGCCAAATCCTGTACTGCCCACACGGGGCTCGTACTAATTGGTTTTAAATTAGGATCTCGTAGCCTTTCGACCTACGTGTTTGAATTTTACAATGCCAATATATCACATTGCATGCAATTAGATTAATGATTCAACCTACAGTCGCATTGTCTTCTAGTGTTCATGGAGTTGGGTTTGACTTTTGCAGGAAGGAGTTTTAGCTTACGTGGAAACAAAAAGACTAAAATTGTATATCTCCAAAAATCCACAGCTGATTCTGCAGTCCATTTTTTAATAGATATAACTGTTTAGTTAAAAGAGATCTTAAAAAATAAATCATAATTTTTAAATTTGGGTCCGCCATGTATACCTTAACTGGAAGTGGGTTAGAAATTTACAGATGAGTGGGTGAGGGTAAAAAAAGTGTCTTTCTACTTGTGAGTTATGCTCATAGGGGTTGTGTAGTGTTTAGATTAAAAATATAATATACTTCCAAAATACACTAAATTTGATGTCCTAACTTTAATCTATTTTTTAGAACAGACGTTTCCATGGTGTGCGTTTTATAGTAACTATATTGACTTTTTTTTAGGAAAGTTAGTAAACATAGTTATTCCTGGAATACTCGAATATTTGAATTTATAATATTAGGCATTCACTCGACACATAGTTTAATGTTTTTTAATTAATTATAGAATTAAAGTTACAGTAAGGTGCGCCGTTTGAACGTTGTAGACCAGAAACAATGTCCTAATATTTGGGGGATTCTCCTACCACTCCTCCCTCCCTGACCTACAACTTAAAACCTAGCAAACTTAAGATATCATTATCTGACGTTAAATGAATATATTAAGACCATTTTTGGCTTTCCAATACTAACTTCATATCGGAATCCTCCGTTTACCAGAAAGTAAATTTTCTGTTAGCTGCCGAACTCGGACTAGAGTTCGGAATTTAAGAGTCCAGTGTTTTTTTTGTGCCCCCCTCGTTCCCTAGATGCGACGCAAGACTAACGAATACAATGTTAATTCACCCCAGAACGATCTCCCGAACCCAGTGTGAATCCACGGCTGATATTACAAATTAATGGAGTAGATGTATCTACTGCATCCCAATTCGGACCTGGACCCAGGAATTAGGAGTACAATGTCTTCCCTACTGAGTTACTCCACTCTCCTGATATCTTTTAATAAAATGATTAATTGTAAATATCTATAGTGTTATCGTCCTCAGTAATGTGGTGGCTGTTAACGTAAATACCTAAATTATCTAATGAAAAATTTTTGTTTAGAGTCCACGAATTTAAGATTGGATAGCTTTTCAGATGCATTACAATTTTTGCTTATAAAATTACTATTAGATTTTTGGATCTATGGCAGTAAGAATGGGTGCTGGAAAAAATAAACACTAATAAAAAAAGAATATTAAAACTTTATGAATTTATAGTATGGTGAAACAAAGTGTTTACTAGAAAATTTGGACCGGTTAACGTTGAAATCACCGATAAAGAACCCTAACAGACTACCTAAAGACTTGTTTAATGCAAATGTTTGGGTATAGGAAGTTCTTGCATTAGAAAAGTGAACGAAGTTGAAGCTACACTTAATTAGCAATTAGTCGATAGAAGATTTTTCACTTGACAGAATGAAACAAAGGGTTGAGACTAACGTAGACTGTGGCTCGAAGGAATAAATATTATATCATTTTTATTATTAAAAATGATCTGATATTCACTTTTAAGATTATATTTTTTACTATCGGTAATTATCAAGATTATTTCTGCCGCTTGGAGCAAAGCCTAAAAAAATTCAAATTCAGAAAAATGATAAAGAAAACTGAAATTTGAAACTTTTAGAAACGAGGGGTATATTTTTAGTATGAGTAAAACAATATTTATTTTTTTTAGTGAACATTGTTTTTTTTTTCATGTAAAATTTTAATCTGAGACGTATAAAATTAAAAATTTCAATAAAAGAACATAGATTTATGTTGCCGTATTAAATAATTGAATCAGATATCTGCTGCCTGATACACCATGTCTATTATTCATCCTTTGGAAACGATAAGTATAATCCGCATCACCATGTTTATTTTTCATCCTTCGGAAACGATAGGTATAATCCGGATCTTGAGATCCGAAGAACTATCTTGCATAATGGTACCATGCTTCTGAAGTGCTAAACTAAATCACTGTCGAAGGTGTTCCTTTTGAGCAGGACGTACAGTATGTCCTAACGGGCTCACCCATAGGCCTATTGATCCTTTATAAGATCTATTCTTGAAGACTAGGCTACGGTGGGACCACCAAGATGCTATCCCTCTGGCACACATATTCATAACGGATTCGCCACGTATAGGTAATAACCTTTGTCGGAGCACGTCCAAAGGATTGTGTATAAGACATGCATGCGTATGTACTGCCCCGTTCCGACCTGTTCTGTTCGCATGGATGCTGTTAAATAGCGCTGTTACTTATCTATTCCAAAAAAGGTTTTTTGGTTTGAACCCTTTCTCAGAATGACCATTGCACTTCGACACAGGATTACTGATTTAATGGTCATTGTAAATGATTTGACAATTTATGATTTTACGAGATTTTAAATTACATTTTATAGTATCATTAACATGACTATGACGCCCAATAGACCCACCAGAACTGATCCTCAAAGGTAAAAATGTAAAATGGAATCCTGCCAGAGTACCTGGGAATTGCCACCCCTGACCACCATATCAACATCAAACTAACTCAAACCTACGCAAGCCTATATCCTGTTCCTATATATGCTATATCCTATCCTCATAATAGTAAAAATTTACTTTAACCTCTTCTTAAAACAATTTTGTTTTCCTTTATGTCTAGTTTTCAGGAAAACAAACTCTCTTATGCTAACGTTTTTTGGACATACTTTATCCATTTTCAAGTATAACCACTTACATAGAACATTAATAAAATATTTCATTAATAATTCTTCATATTATTAACATGACTGGGCAGTGTACCCTGTGTCTTATATACTAGTATTATTATCAGTACAATTTTGAGCATTTATGAATGCAATAATCTTGTGGTTACAGATTTATACTAAAGATGCCTCTGAACGTTTGCCAAATAATGGCTAATTCGCGCATGCGCAAGCGTGTGGATGGGTTATTTGGATTGACTGGTACAAAGTGGCCTAAATTCGCAGTCTATCCCAACCTTTGGATTGAATAATTAAGTATTGTTTTGAGATTGTAGTATATTTCTAAATTTTGCCGATTCGGTCTAGTTAATATTAGCAATTCATTTTTGATTAACATTGTACAAATATATATATGAAGGTATTATATGTCTAGGTATTTAAATAAAAAAGTTTCTGATAAAAATTCTAGATGATTGAATTTATAGGTCATGTTGTAACTATTCAAATAAATTTTTATCATTTACAACCTTTATTGCTGATATTTAAGTTTCTTTTCATTTTTGGCATACCTATTTTTGGAATACGGTTCGTTCGCATTACCACCATTTTGAATTGAAGGAACTTGGTCAAGTATTTTGGTGTAAATTTGGTCTAGTATAAATTCCACTCACAAACTTTCGTTTATCCAGGAGTAAAAGTAATTTCCTAGTTATTACAACAACAGCTAGTTTCGTAGATTTTATTCTTGAGCGACCGATTCATTAACCTTGAAATATAGTTAATTACCTGTCCGATATAAATTTCCAGAAAATGGAATTTTTAGATTGTATTGTTAGGAGACAAAGAGAAATAAAATAAAAATTTGAGGAAGCTATACTACACTGTTCTTTTTGTTCTGTTTGTTTTCAACTCTTCTGAAATTTATCTTCCATCTTTTTTTTTTTTTTTATGAATCACATAGATTAATAATTAATATGAATTAAATTTTCATTTACATTAGATCCTATCATCATCAGAATATCACCTACTATTATTAGCAGCTTCAACAATCGAATTTCGCTGAAAGCTCAAAAATGTGTGGACTGCTCAAGAAATAAATAATGAGTTTTATTAATTTTATAATCTAATTTAGAACGAGCTCTTCAGTGGATTGAATTTTAGCTTATGTTGGGCTAAAAGCCTATCTGTGATTGGATTACGTCCGAAGCCATGTTGAAGTCACTTGGTTGGTTTCACTTAGTTCCTGCTAAATATCGTAAATGCTTTAACGAAAGTTTATATTTTAAATCTAAACATTAAAATATTCCCTGACGATTACCGTGTTCTTTCTTCTTTTCTGCAAAGAATAGTTTTAGACTATAAAAATGAAATATGCACAGGCATAGTTTGTTGTTAGTGCTAAGGTTCTAAATTTTAATTAATTTACGATACACCTGTTTGAGTCTATGTCATTTTAGTTAATTCACATTTTGTTGCTACTATTAAACTTTGTCGCCCGCCAAAATCATCACCAAGTACTATTTTCAAGGGTGATTTTCAAATAACGGTCAATTTTCAACAAAAACTCATCACCAAAAATAAAAAATTTTGAATTTTCTTAGGTTAGTTCATAGTTAAAATCACTATTAAACAAAACGTAAACCTCAAATCTACTATTTATACTGGACATTTTCTACTCCATTTACTTAAATTGTTTCTGTCTTTTTTTTTTTAATTGCTATTCATATACTGCGATTGTGAGCTGAAATAGATTTTCTAGTGTTTAATATACTAAAGCAAAGCTTGAAAATAATTATCATATTTTTCTCCAGATGATTTTGACTACAAACAGAATGTGTATAATAGACTGATTTATATATATATATTTTTTATTTGATTTTAGATTTTTTAAAATAAAATCGTGAAAAAATTTGATGATAAAACTCTAGTTTTTAGGTTCCGTAACCCTCTTTATAAACATGGAATAGTTGATTTTCTGTATCCCTATGTTTACAATCTGAGAACAACATAATTAATTAGATTTAATCAACTGACTCTACCTGATGTTCTCAACTCCAGCATAGAACTGTAATGTTTAACCTGTTCACCTAGAGAGGGCCGAAATTTCTTCTCCAGCTGTCCGCTTTCCCCGCGATCTTGGGCGACAGTCCCATTGTCCGGTCGTAGTGGCACGTTCTCCAGCCTGACCCGGACAACTAATTTCTAGATTCCTTTGCTTTCTCTCACTTGGGGCCTCAACTGAACCGAAGAAAACGTAAAGGACCTTCAATTACAATGCTGGAAGGAGTGTCGAGGAGATCGTGATATTTCTGTGAGTGACGGGGCTCTTCCAAAACATTACTATGTTTGCTGGAATCAGTTTTAAAATTCTGTTAGCAAATTTTACGAAATCTATTGGTAAAATCTCCTGATTAATTTAGAAATGTTATTGATTTAACAGTGTCTAATATTATTTAATCTGCTTTCCCTCAAAGAGAGCAGATGGATACCTAGTTATAAAAAGGGAGCTGATTGAGAATTCTAATCTACACTGCACTGTAATCGCCAAGCTATGGCTTGTCATCCAAAATTTATTTATCTTAATTCTTAATCTGCAAAGTTTAGATTTTCTCAGTAACTGCAACGAAAGTATAGAAATTAAGTGCTCCGCTGGATTTTAATACGCATTAAGGTGTGAACTCTAAAGTAGGCATGGCTTTCTACAAGCCAGATTCTTCAAGATTCTGTATGCACTTACTAACTTACCAATCAGGTTCTGTTTCAGGAGAGATTTTAAAATATTTCTAAAAAAACAGTTTACCATTTTTGTCCAGAAAAGATAATTTACTTTTGAATACAATTCCTTAACGGAATTTCTCAACATAATATTTACGTGAAAATAGGAACAAACTGTATATTTTTTTAAACCAAACTGGTATTTCGCACTTCTTAAAAAAAAAAAAAAAAATATATAGTTTTTGTAAAGGAAATGTGCTGTTGACGATTAAAGTTAATTAAGATGCAAAAAAAATGCCATTTTTGGTCATATAATGGCAGGACTTATCATTGTCGTATGGACTTAATTCCGAGCTTAGTTGCTTACCTACCGTCTTTAAACAATATTAAAAATGAAAGGAAGATGTTCCGGGTGGTCCTTGTATGTTTTTTAAGCTCTGATGTAGCACTACAACGTGGGGCGAAACGTAGTTTAATCACTATTTGAATTTTATTTTGACCACATCCGGACCATTTTCCTATTATTATACACGGTCAATCAACGATTTTCCTATAATAACAGTTAATTTTCACAGAAATTGCTAATATGTAAAAAAACACGTTTTGCTTGAAAAACTCCTTGGAATAGACTCATACTGGCGTTTATTCAAAGCTTTTTTTGCTCAAGAAAAGTTACTCTACAACTATTTTATTATGATATATATGTGCTATTCAATTTAGTGACTCAAAATCCCGTTTAAAAATGAGGTTATTTCTGGTTTCGAACACGAATGGTGGGAAAGGGATACATGGTAGGAGGAGCCACATGTGTTAATCGATTTAATAATGATAGATATTAAAATGTTTTTATTAACAATTTGATTTATCGACAGGTCGTGTGTTAGCTAATATATCAGCGCGAAGCTAATTCGATTTATATACCGATTTTGTCTAAAAAATAAAAATTCTGATTATAACGATGAGAAGGTCCATTAAGGATTATTTTCTAAAAATGAATATATTTTTTCTGTTGGTACTGGACTGTGCTTTCAGTACAGTTAAGAACATTTAAATCCACGAACTCATGGACGAAAGAAAATTCTTATACTGTCATCATATTGCAGAGGAACTCAACCGCTAAACTAAATTGGTGTAAAGGACCTTCATGGAGACAAGGAGAATGACACAGCGGATGAACATGCTAAACATGAAACATAAGATGGGTTTTTCTCTTGTCCCATTTTCAGTTTGTTGGAAGCGGGTCTTCGAACTGTTATATTTTTTGTTACGTCCTGGATTTTCGTACGTTTCTGGCCATCGCTCAGGAAAAAACTAAGTTATTTCGGTTTTCGCTGCAGTTTTCCGCAAGATAGTCTTTCTTTTTCGTTTTGAAAAAGTAGTTCGTTTGTTGACAAATATGTTATTATTTGTTCATAACAAATATAAACGTATGTGACGAGGATAAACTTGGTTTGTTTAATCTAGTTTTGTAGAATTTAAATATTACAATTAATATTCTTTGTTATGCTTTATTAATGCTCAAAGAAAATTAACTTTAGGAATAGAAATCTGTATTAAGGTATTGGCAATTTATTCCAGCCTAAGGGTCGTATGAAGTGGAAAGTTCTTGTGTAATTATTTTTAGTAGCCCACCTAAATATATTTTCAATATTATTCTGTTTCTATCATTTCAATATTTGTTTTCTTTACATCATGTGTATTGTTTTCTCTCGCACATTTCATTATGTTCATTACCTTATTTACATGAACACTATCTAATTTTTAAATATAAGAAGATGGTCAGGGTTGCGGTCAAAAAAAGAACATATAGTTTGTAACTATTCTAATGTCCGACGTTAATGACCACGAAAGGTTGAACAGACAGGACCTTCAATCTTTACCTTTGAACAGCCCTGATGAAGCCCTGCAAAGTGGGGCGAAACGTCAGACTTTAAAATAGTTATAAACTATTTGTTCTTTTTTTACCGCAACCCTGACCATCTTCTTATATTTAAATTTTTACGGTCAACTATATATAAATATATCTAATTATGAGAGATAGTTGACCGTGGATGATAAA